>NC_052158.1:16307960-16446607 GCF_902713615.1 Scyliorhinus canicula | reverse complement strand
CCTTTGCTGACTGTGCTGGTCTCGGTTTGGTTGGGTTAACCCTTTGCTGACTGTGGTTGACTCGGTTTCGGTGCGTTAACCCATTGCTGACTGTGCTGGTCTTGGTTTGGATGGGTTAACCCTTTGCTGACCGTGCTGGGATCGGTTTGGATGGGTTAACCCTTTGCTGACTGTGGTTGACTCGGTTTGGATGGGTTAACCCTTTGTTGACTGTGCTGGTATCGGTTTGGATGGGTTAACCCTTTGCTGACTTTGCTGGTATCGGTTTGGATGGGTTAACCCTTTGCTGACGGTGGTGATCTCGGTTTGGTTGGGTTTAACCTTTGCTGACTGTGCTGGTCTCGGTTTGGATGGGTTAACCCTTTGCTGACTGTGCTGGTCTCGGTTTGGATGGGTTAACCCTTTGCTGACTGTGCTGGTCTCGGTTTGGTTGGGTTAAACCTTTTCTGACTGTGCTGGGATCGGTTTGGATGGGTTAACCCTTTGCTGAGTGTGGTTGACTCGGTTTGGTTGGGTTAACCCTTTGCTGACTGTTGGTCTCGGTTTAGTTGGGTTAACCCTTTGCCGACTGTGCTGGTGTGGGTTTGGATGGGTTAACCCGTTTCTGACTGTGCTGGTATCGGTTTGGATGGGTTAACCCTTTGTTGACAGTGCTGGTCTCGATTTGGATGGATTAACCCTTTGCAGACTGTGCTGGGATCGGTTTTGATGGGTTAACCCTTTGCTGAGTGTGGTTGACTCGGTTTGGATGTGTTAACCCTTTGCTGACTGTGCTGGTATCGGATTGGATGGGTTATCCCTTTGCTGACTGTTGGTCTCGGTTTGGATTGGTTAACCCTTTGCTGACTGCTGGTATCGTTTTGGTTGGTTTAACCCTTTGCTGACTGTGCTGGTCTCGGTTTGGATGGGTTAACCCTTTCCTTACCGTGCTGGTCTCGGTTTGGATGGGTTAACCCTTTGCTGACTGCGCTGGTATCGGTTTGGTTGTGTTAACCCTTTGCTGACTGTGCTGGTCTCGGTTTGGATTGGTTAACCCTTCGCTGACTGTTGGTCTCTGTTTGGATGGGTTTACCCTTTGCTGACTGTGCTGGTCTCGGTTTGGATTGGTTAACCCTTTGCTGACTGTTGGTCTCGGTTTGGATGGGTTAACCCTTTGCTGACTGTGCTGGTATCGGTTTGGTTGGGTTAACCCTTTGCTGACTGTGCTGGTATCGGTTTGGATGGGTTAACCCTTTGCTGACTGTGCTGGTATCGGATTGGATGGGTTAACCCTTTGCTGACTGTGCTGGTATCGGTTTGGTTGGGTTAACCCTTTGCTGACTGTGCTGGTATCGGTTTGGATGGGTTAACCCTTTGCTGACTGTGCTGGTATCGGATTGGATGGGTTAACCCTTTGCTGACTGTGCTGGTCTCGGTTTGGATGGGTTAACCCTTTGCTGACTGTGCTGGTATCGGTTTGGATGGGTTAACCCTTTGCTGACTGTGCTGGTCTCGGTTTGGATGGGTTAACCCTTTGCTGACTGTGCTGGTATCGGTTTGGATGGGTTAACCCTTTGCTGACTGTGCTGGTCTCGGTTTGGATGGGTTAACCCTTTGCTGACTGTGCTGGTATCGGATTGGATGGGTTAACCCTTTGCTGACTGTGCTGGTATCAGATTGGATGGGTTAACACTTTGCTGACTGTGCTGGTATCGGTTTGGATGGGTTAACCCTTTGCTGACTGTGCTGGTCTCGGTTTGGATGGGTTAACCCTTTGCTGACTGTGCTGGTCTCGGTTTGGATGGGTTAACCCTTTGCTGACTGTGCTGGTCTCGGTTTGGTTGGGTTAACCCTTTGCTGACTGTGGTTGACTCGGTTTCGCTGCGTTAACCCATTGCTGACTGTGCTGGTCTTGGTTTGGATGGGTTAACCCTTTGCTGACCGTGCTGGGATCGGTTTGGATGGGTTAACCCTTTGCTGACTGTGGTTGACTCGGTTTGGATGGGTTAACCCTTTGTTGACTGTGCTGGTATCGGTTTGGATGGATTAACCCTTTGCTGACTTTGCTGGTATCGGTTTGGATGGGTTAACCCTTTGCTGACTGTGCTGGTCTCGGTTTGGTTGGGTTTAACCTTTTCTGACTGTGCTGGTCTCGGTTTGGATGGGTTAACCCTTTGCTGACTGTGCTGGTGTCGGTTTGGATGGGTTAACCCTTTGCTGACTGTGCTGGTCTCGGTTTGGTTGGGTTAAACCTTTTCTGACTGTGCTGGGATCGGTTTGGATGGGTTAACCCTTTGCTGAGTGTGGTTGACTCGGTTTGGTTGGGTTAACCCTTTGCTGACTGTTGGTCTCGGTTTAGTTGGGTTAACCCTTTGCCGACTGTGCTGGTGTGGGTTTGGATGGGTTAACCCGTTTCTGACTGTGCTGGTATCGGTTTGGATGGGTTAACCCTTTGTTGACAGTGCTGGTCTCGATTTGGATGGATTAAACCTTTGCAGACTGTGCTGGGATCGGTTTTGATGGGTTAACCCTTTGCTGAGTGTGGTTGACTCGGTTTGGATGTGTTAACCCTTTGCTGACTGTGCTGGTATCGGATTGGATGGGTTATCCCTTTGCTGACTGTTGGTCTCGGTTTGGATTGGTTAACCCTTTGCTGACTGCTGGTATCGTTTTGGTTGGTTTAACCCTTTGCTGACTGTGCTGGTCTCGGTTTGGATGGGTTAACCCTTTCCTTACCGTGCTGGTCTCGGTTTGGATGGGTTAACCCTTTGCTGACTGCGCTGGTATCGGTTTGGTTGTGTTAACCCTTTGCTGACTGTGCTGGTCTCGGTTTGGATTGGTTAACCCTTCGCTGACTGTTGGTCTCTGTTTGGATGGGTTTACCCTTTGCTGACTGTGCTGGTCTCGGTTTGGATTGGTTAACCCTTTGCTGACTGTTGGTCTCGGTTTGGATGGGTTAACCCTTTGCTGACTGTGCTGGTATCGGTTTGGTTGGGTTAACCCTTTGCTGACTGTGCTGGTATCGGTTTGGATGGGTTAACCCTTTGCTGACTGTGCTGGTATCGGATTGGATGGGTTAACCCTTTGCTGACTGTGCTGGTATCGGTTTGGTTGGGTTAACCCTTTGCTGACTGTGCTGGTATCGGATTGGATGGGTTAACCCTTTGCTGACTGTGCTGGTCTCGGTTTGGATGGGTTAACCCTTTGCTGACTGTGCTGGTATCGGTTTGGATGGGTTAACCCTTTGCTGACTGTGCTGGTCTCGGTTTGGATGGGTTAACCCTTTGCTGACTGTGCTGGTATCGGTTTGGATGGGTTAACCCTTTGCTGACTGTGCTGGTCTCGGTTTGGATGGGTTAACCCTTTGCTGACTGTGCTGGTATCGGATTGGATGGGTTAACCCTTTGCTGACTGTGCTGGTATCGTATTGGATGGGTTAACACTTTGCTGACTGTGCTGGTCTCTGATTGGATGGGTTAACCCTTTGCTGACTGTGCTGGTATCGGTTTGGATGGGTTAACCCGTTTCTGACTGTGCTGGTCTCGGTTTGGATGGGTTAACACTTTGCTGACTTTGCTGGTATCGGTTTGGATGGGTTAACCCTTTGCTGACTGTGCTGGTCTCGGTTTGGATGGGTTAACCCTTTGCTGACTGTGCTGGTATCGGTTTGGATGGGTTAACACTTTGCTGACTGTGCTGGTCTCTGATTGGATGGGTTAACCCTTTGCTGACTGTTCTGGTCTCGGTTTGGATGGGATAACCCTTTGCTGACTTTGCTGGTATCGGTATGGATGGGTTAACCCTTTGCTGACTGTTTGTCTCGTTTGTTTGGGTTAACCCTTTGCTGACTGTTCTGGTCTCGGTTTGGATGGGATAACCCTTTGCTGACTGTGCTGGTATCGGTATGGATGTGTTAACCCTTTGCTGACTGTGCTGGTCTCGGTTTGGTTGGGTTAACCGTTTGCTGACTGTGCTGGTCTCGGTGTGGTTGGGTTAACCCTTGGCTGACTGTGCTGGTCTCGGTTTGGATGGGTTAACCCTTTGCTGACTGTGCTGGTATCGATTAGGATGGGTTAACCCTTTGATGACTGTGCTGGTATCCGGTTGGATGGGTTAAACGTTTGCTGACTGTTGGTCTCGGTGTGGTTGGGTTAACCCTTTGCTGACTGTGCTGGTCTCGGTTTGGATGGGTTAACCCTTTGATGACTGTGCTGGTCTCGGTTTGGATGGGTTAACCCTTTGATGACTGTGCTGGTATCGGTATGGATGGGTTAACCCTTTGCTGACTGTGCTGGTATCCGGTTGGATGGGTTAAACGTTTGCTGACTGTTGGTCTCGGTGTGGTTGGGTTAACCCTTTGCTGACTGTTGGTCTCGGTTTGTTTGGGTTAACCCTTTGCTGACTGTGCTGGTCTCGGTTTGGATGGGTTAACCCTTTACTGTCTGAGCTGGTCTCGGTATGGTTGGGTTAACCCTTTGCTGACTGTGTCGGTCTCGGTTTGGTTGGTTTAACCCTTTGCTGACTGTGTTGGGATCGGTTTGGATGGGTTAACCCTTTGCTGACTGTTGGTCTCGGTTTGTTTGGGTTAACCCTTTGCTGACTGTGCTGGTCTCGGTTTGGATGGGTTAACCCTTTGCTGACTGTGCTGGTATCGGTTGGGATGGGTTAACCCTTTACTGTCTGAGCTGGTCTCGGTATGGTTGGGTTAACCCTTTGCTGACTGTGTCGGTCTCGGTATGGTTGGGTTAACCCTTTGCTGACTGTGTTGGGATCGGTTTGGTTGGGTTAACCCTTTGCTGACTGTGTCGGTCTCGGTTTGGTTGGGTTAACCCTTTGCTGACTGTGCGGGTCTCGGTTTGGTTGGTTTAACCCTTTGCTGACTGTGTTGGGATCGGTTTGGTTGGGTTAACCCTTTGCTGACTGTGCGGGTCTCGGTTTGGTTGGTTTAACCCTTTGCTGACTGTGTTGGGATCGGTTTGGTTGGGTTAACCGTTTGCTGACTGTGCTGGTCTCGGTATGGATGGGTTAACCCTTTGCTGACTGTTATGATCTCGGTTTGGTTTGGTTAACCCTTTGCTGACTGTGCTGGTCTCGGTTTGGATGGGTTAACCCTTTTGCTGACTGTGCTGGTATCGGTATGGATGGGTTAACCCTTTGCTGACTGTGCTGGTCTCGGTTTGGATGCGTTAACCCTTTGCTGACTGTGCTGGTCTCGGTTTGGTTGGGTTAACCGTTTGCTGACTGTGCTGGTCTCGGTGTGGTTGGGTTAACCCTTTGCTGACTGTTATGATCTCGGTTTGGATGGGTTAACCCTTTCTGACTGTTAGTCTCGATTTCAATGGGTTAACCCTTTGCTGACTGTGCTGGTCTCGGTTTGGATGGGTTAACCCTTTGATGACTGTGCTGGTATCGGTATGGATGGGTTAACCCTTTGCTGACTGTGCTAGTATCCGGTTGGATGGGTTAAAAGTTTGCTGACTGTTGGTCTCGGTGTGGTTGTGTTAACCCTTTGCTGACTGTTGGTCTCGGTTTGTTTGGGTTAACCCTTTGCTGACTGTGCTGGTCTCGGTTTGGATGGGTTAACCATTTGCTGACTGTGCTGGTATCGGTTGGGATGGGTTAACCCTTTACTGTCTGAGCTGCTCTCGGTATGTTTGGGTTATCCCTTTGCTGACTGTGTCGGTCTCGGTTTGGTTGGTTTAACCCTTTGCTGACTGTGTTGGGATCGGTTTGGATTGGTTAACCCTTTGCTGACTGTGTTGGGATCGGTTTGGTTGGGTTAACCGTTTGCTGACTGTGTCGGTCTCGGTTTGTTTGGGTTAACCCTTTGCTGACTGTGCTGGTCTCCGTTTGTTTGGGTTAACCCTTTGCTGACTGTGCTGGTCTCGGTTTGGATGGGTTAACCCTTTGCTGACTGTGTTGGCATCGATTAGGATGGGTTAACCCTTTGCTGACTGTGCTGGTATTGGTTTGGTTGGGTTAACTCTTTGCGGAATGTTGTTCTGGGTTTGGATGGGTTAACCCTTTGCTGACTGTGCTGGTCTCGGTTTGGATGGGTTAACCCTTTGCTGACTGTGCTGGTCTCGGTTTGGAAGGGTTAACCCTTTGCTGACTGTGTTGGCCTCGGTTTGGATGGGTTAACCCTTTGCTACTGTGCTGGTAATTGTATGGATGGGTTAACCCTTTGCTGATTCCGGTGGTCTCGGTTTGGTTGGGTTAACCCTTTGCTGCCTGTTGGTCTCGGTTTGGATGGGTTAACCCTTTGCTGACTGTGCTGGTCTCGGTTTGGTTGGGTTAACCCTTTCCTGACTCTGCTGGTCTCGGTTTGGATGGGTTAACCCTTTGCTGACTGTGCTGGTATCGGTTTGGATGGGTTAACCCTTTGCTGACTGTGCTGGTCTCGGTTTGGATGGGTTAACCCTTTGCTGACTGTGCTGGTCTCGGTTTGGTTGTGGTAACCCTTTGATGACTGTGCTGGTAACGTTTTGGATGGGTTAACCCTTTACTGTCAGAGCTGGTCTCGGTTTGGTTGTGTTAACACTTTGCTGACTGTGCTGGTCTCGGTTTGGATGGGTTAACCCTTTGCTGACTGTTCTGGTCTCGGTTTGGATGGGTTAACCCTTTGCTGACTGTTTGTCTCGTTTGTTTGTGTTAACCCTTTGCTGACTGTGCTAGTCTCGGTTTGGATGGGTTAACCCTTTGCTGACTGTGCTGGTATCGGTTGGGATGGGTTAACCCTTTACTGTCTGAGCTGGTCTCGGTATGGTTGGGTTAACCCTTTGGTGACTGTTCTGGTCTCGGTTTGGATGGGTTAACCCTTTGCTGACTGTCTCGTTTGTTTGGGTTAACCCTTTGCTGACTGTGCTAGTCTCGGTTTGGATGGGTTAACCCTTTGCTGACTGTTGGTCTCGGTTTGTTTGGGTTAACCCTTTGCTGACTGTGCTGGTCTCGGTTTGGATTGGTTAACCCTTTGCTGACTGTGCTGGTATCGGTTGGGATGGGTTAACCCTTTACTGTCTGAGCTGGTCTCGGTATGGTTGGCTTAACCCTTTGCTGACTGTGCTGGTCTCGGTTTGGATGGGTTAACCCCTTGCTGACTTTGCAGGTCTCGGTTTGGTTGTGGTAACCCTTTGATGACTGTGCGGGTATCGGTTTGGATGGGTTAACCCTTTTCTGACTGTGCTGTTCTCGTTTTGGTTGTGTTAACACTTTGCTGACTGTGCTGGTATCGGTTTGGATGGTTTAACCATTTTCTGACTGCGCTGGTATCGGTTTGGATGGGTTAACCCTTTGCTGACTGTGCTGGTCTCGGTTTGGATGGGTTAACCCTTTGCTGACTGTGCTGGTCTCGGTTTGGATGGGTTAACCCTTTGCTGACTGTGCTGGTATCGGTTTGGATGGGTTAACCCTTTGCTGACTGTGCTGGTATCGATTAGGATGGGTTAACCCTTTGCTGACTGTGCTGGTCTCGGTTTGGATGGGTTAACCCTTTACTGTCGGAGCTGGTCTCGGTATGGTTGGCTTAACCCTTTGCTGACTGTTCTGGTCTCGGTTTGGATGGGTTAACCCTTTTCTGACTGTGCTGTTCTCGTTTTGGTTGTGTTAACACTTTGCTGACTGTGCTGGTATCGGTTTGGATGGTTTAACCCTTTGCTGACTGTGCTGGTCTCGGTTTGGATGGGTTAACCCTTTGCTGACTGTGCTGGTCTCGGTTTGGTTGGGTTAACCCTTTGCTGACTGTGCTGGTCTCGGTTTGGATGGGTTAACCCTTTGCTGACAGTTAGTCTCGGTTTGTTTGGGTTAACACTTTGCTGACTGTGCTGGTCTCGGTTTGGATGGGTTAACCCTTTGCTGACTGTGCAGGTCTCGGTTTGGTCGTGGTAACCCTTTGATGACTGTGCTGGTATTGGTATGGATGGTTTAACCCTTTGCTGACTGTGCTGGTATCGGTTTGGATGGGTTAACCCTTTGCTGACTGTGCTGGTATTAGTATGGATGGTTTAACCCTTTGCTGATTGTGCTGGTCTCGATTTGGATGGGTTTACCCTTTGCTGACTTTTGATCTCGTTTTGGATGTGTTAACCCTTTGCTGACTGTGCTGGTGTCGGTTTGGATGGGTTAACCCTTTGATGACTGTGCTGGTATCGGTATGGATGGGTTAACCCTTTGCTGACTGTTGGTCTCGGTTTGTTTGGGTTAACCCTTTGCTGACTGTTGGTCTCGGTTTGGATGGGTTAACCCTTTGCTGACTGTGCTGGTCTCGGTTTGGATGGGTTAACCCTTTGCTGACTGTGCTGGTATCGGTTTGGTTGGGTTAACCCTTTGCTGACTGTGTCGGTCTCGGTTTGGTTGGTTTAACCCTTTGCTGACTGTGCTGGTCTCCGTTTGTTTGGGTTAACCCTTTGCTGACTGTGCAGGTCTCGGTTTGCTGGGTTAACCCTTTGCTGGTTCTGTTGGTCTCGTTTTGGTTGAGTTAACCCTTTGCTGACTATTCTGGTCTCGGTGTGGTTGGGTTAACCCTTTACTGACTGTTGGTCTCGGTTTGTTTGGGTTAACCCTTTGCTGACTGTGCTGGTCTCGATTAGGATGGGTTAACCCTTTGCTGACTGTGCTGGTATCGGTTTGGATGGGTTAACCCTTTGCTGACTGTGCTGGTATCGGTTTGGTTTGTGTTAACCTTTTGCTGACTATTGGTCTCGGTGTGGTTGTGTTAACCCTTTGCTGACTGTTGATCTCGGTTTGGATGCGTTAACCCTTTGCTGACTGTTGGTCTCGGATTGTTTGGGTTAACCCTTTGCTGACTGCTGGTCTCGGTTTGGATGGGTTAACCCTTTGCTGACTGTGCTGGTATCGGTTGGGATGGGTTAACCCTTTACTGTCTGAGCTGGTCTCGGTATGGTTGGGTTAACCCTTTGCTGACTGTTCTGGTCTCGGTTTGGATGGGTTAACCCTTTGCTAACTGCTGGTATCGGTTTGGATGTGTTAACCCTTTGCTGACTGTGGTGATCTCGGTTTTGTTGGGTTAACCCTTTGCTGGCTGTGCTGGTCTCGGTTTGGTTGGGTTAACCCTTTGCTGACTGTTATGATCTCGGTTTGGATGGGTTAACCCTTTGCTGACTATGCTGGTCTCTGTTTGGAGGGGTTAACCCTTTGCTGACTGTGCTGGTCTCGGTTTGGATGGGTTAACCGTTTGCTGACTGTGCTGGTCTCGGTGTGGTTGGGTTAAGCCTTTACTTACTGTTGGTCTCGGTTTGTTTGGGTTAACCCTTTGCTGACTGTGCTGGTCTCGGTTTGGATGGGTTAACCCTTTTCTGACTGTTAGTCTCGGTTTGGATGGGTTAACCCTTTGCTGACTGTGCTGGTCTCGGTTTGGATGGGTTAACCCTTTGCTGACCGTGCTGGTATCGGATTGGATGGGTTAAACGTTTGCTGACTGTTGGTCTCGGTTTGGATGGGTTAACCCTTTGCTGACTGTTGGTCTCGGTTTGTTTGGATTAACCCTTTGCTGACTGTGCTGGTCTCGGTTTGGATGGGTTAACCCTTTGCTGACTGTGCTGGTATCGGTTGGGATGGGTTAACCCTTTACTGTCTGAGCTGGTCTCGGTATGGTTGGGTTAACCCTTTGCTGACTGTGTCGGTCTCGGTTTGGTTGGTTTAACCCTTTGCTGACTGTGTTGGGATCGGTTTGGATGGGTTAACCCTTTGCTGACTGTGCTGGTATCGGTATGAATGGGTTAACCCTTTGCTGACTGTGTTGGTCTCGGTTTGGATGAGTTAACCCTTTGCTGACTGTGTTGGTCTCGGTTTGTTTGGTTTAACCCTTTGCTGACTGTGCTGGTTTCGGTTTGGTTGGGTTAACCCTTTGCTGACTGCGCTGGTATCGGATTGGATGGGTTAACCCTTTGCTGACTGTGCTGGTCTCGGTGTGGTTGGGTTAACCCTTTGCTGACTGTGCTCGTTTTGGTTTGGATGCGTTAACCCTTTGCTGACAGTGTTGATCTCGGTTTGGTTTGGTTAACCCTTTGCTGACTGTGCTGGTATTGGTTTGGTAGGGTTTTTACCCTTTGTTGACCTTGCTGGTCTCTGTTTGGTAGGGTTAACCCTTTGCTGACTGTGCTGGTATCGGTTTGGTTGGGTTAACCCTTTGCTGACTGTTTTGATATCGGTTTGGACGGGTTAACCCTTTGCTGACTGTGCTGTTCTCGGTTTTGTAGGGTTAACCCTTTGCTGACTGTGCTGGTCTCGGTTTGGTTGGGTTAACCCTTTGCTGACTGTGCTCGTATTAGTTTGGATGCGTTAACCCTTTGCTGACAGTGTTGATCTCGGTTTGATTTGGTTAACCCTTTGCTGACTGTGCTGGTATTGGTTTGGTTGGATTATCCCTTTGCTGACTATGCTGGTCTCTGTTTGGAGGGGTTAACCCTTTGCTGACTCTGCTGGTCTCGGTTTGGATGGGTCAACCCTTTGCTGTCTGTGCTGGTCTCTGTTTGGCAGGGTTTTCCCTTTGTTGACTGTAGCTGCCTCAGTTTGGTCAGGTTAACCCTTTGCTGCCTGTGGTTGTCTCGGTTTGGTCAGGTTAACCTCCTACTGACTGAATTGGTCATGGATTGGAAGACTTACCTCCTTGCTGGCGACAGTACTATCGGAAGGGACACAGTAGGCTAATTTTGGAAGAGCAAACATTTTGCCGTAGACAGGAACCTTGGTTTGGGAGGGTTAACCCTTTGATTTAATAGTGTTCTGACATCACCAGCTAAGACAGCAACCTCACCCAGCTGGCAGCTCTTCTGAGAGTCAGTGTTGGCAGAGACTAGGAGGTGAGGGGGGAGGGGGGTGGGGGGGGGGGTTGTTTCCCAAGTACAGATGATGATGGTTATCACAGCCAAGTGTGCCACCCACTACAGGTTTAACTGGTGAGCACAGGCCCTATTTACTCTCTTCCGGACAGCATGAAACTATGCGGCATTTCCATTCCCTGGTGGGAAATGGATTGGATTGGAGAATTGGATTTTTATTGTCACGTGTACCAAGGTACAGTGAAAAGTATTTTTCTGCGAGCAGCTCAAACAGATCATTTAGTGCATGAAAAGAAAATACATAACAGGGCAACACGAGGTACACAATGTAAATATATAGACACTGGCATCGGGTGAAGCATACAGGAGTATAGCATTAATCAGATCAGTCCATTAGAGGGTCATTTAGGAGTCTGGTAACAGCGGGGAAGAAGCTGTTTTTGAATCTGTTACTGCGTGTTCTCAGACTTTTGTATCTCCTGCCGATGGAAGACATTGGAAGAGTGAGTAAGCCCTGTGGGAAGGGTAGGAAAAATCTTGCATTCGCGTAACACCTTTCACAGTCTTAGGACAACCCAGAATGTTTCACAATACTTTTTAAGTATGGTCAACTTAGAAATGCAACAGCTAATTTGTGCATAGCATGATCCTACAAACATCAATCTAAAGATGACTGGATAACCTGTTTTAACAGTGTTGATTGTGACAGATATATTGGCCAGGACACCACACTCCCAGGTATCCATTATTCTATATATAATCCATCTGAACCCCTCGATTAGATTCCAGTCTGTAACTCACTACCAGGTATCCATTATTCTATATATAATCCATCTGAACCCCTCGATTAGATTCCAGTCTGTAACTCACTCCCAGGTATCCATTATTCTGTATATAAACCATCTGAACCCCTCGATTAGATTCCAGTCTCTAACTCACTCCCAGGTATCCATTATTCTATATATAAACCATCTGAACCCCTCAATTAGATTCTAGTCTGTAACTCACTCCCAGATATCCATTATTCTATATATAAACCATCTGAACCCCTCGATTAGATTCCAGTCTGTAACTCACTCCCAGGTATCCGTTATTCTATATATAAACCATCTGAACCTCTCGATTAGATTCCAGTCTGTAACTCACTCCCAGATATCCATTATTCTATATATAAACCACCTGAACCCCACGATTAGATTCCAGTCTGTAACTCACTCCCAGATATCCATTATTCTATATATAAACCACCTGAACCCCACGATTAGATTCCAGTCGGTAACTCTCTCCCAGGTATCCATTATTCTATATATAAACCATCTGAACCCCTCGATTAGATTCCAGTCTGTAACTCACTCCCAGGTATCCATTATTCTAAACCATCTGAACCCCTCGATTAGATTCCAGTCTGTAACTCACTCCCAGGTATCCATTATTCTATATATAAACCATCTGAACCCCTCGATTAGATTCCAGTCTGTAACTCACTCCCAGGTACCCATTATTCTATATATAAACCATCTGAACCCCTCGATTAGATTCCAGTCTGTAACTCACTCCCAGGTATCCGTTATTCTATATATAAACCATCTGAACCTCTCGATTAGATTCCAGTCTGTAACTCACTCCCAGATATCCATTATTCTATATATAAACCACCTGAACCCCACGATTAGATTCCAGTCGGTAACTCTCTCCCAGGTATCCATTATTCTATATATAAACCATCTGAACCCCTCGATTAGATTCCAGTCTGTAACTCACTCCCAGGTATCCATTATTCTAAACCATCTGAACCCCTCGATTAGATTCCAGTCTGTAACTCACTCCCAGGTATCCATTATTCTATATATAAACCATCTGAACCCCTCGATTAGATTCCAGTCTGTAACTCACTCCCAGGTATCCATTATTCTAAACCATCTGAACCCCTCGATTAGATTCCAGTCTGTAACTCACTCCCAGGTATCCATTATTCTAAACCATCTGAACCCCTCGATTAGATTCCAGTCTGTAACTCACTCCCAGGTATCCATTATTCTATATATAAACCATCTGAACCCCTCAATTATATTCCAGTCTGTAACTCACTCCCAGGTATCCATTATTCTATATATAAACCATCTGAACCCCTCGATTAGATTCCAGTCTGTAACGCACTCTTCCGAGCAGTCAGATATTGGGCTGATTTGATTGATTCTGTGCTGATTAGCTTTATCTGTTGCGTATTCCCACGAGGAAGCGTGTGATTCTGACTGTTTGATTGTTGATTGAGTGATCACTCCACTCCTTCTGCAAACTGCTCAGTCGGTTTTTCGGCATTTCCGCTGTATAGACAGGGAGGGCAGAATGGTGTGCTCCTGTCTCGAAGCAGCCGTGTGAGCTTGCTGGAAATAATAAGCTTCAATGTCTTTCGAGGAAATGAGGAGCCAGTGAAAGACCTCTAATCAAGATGGGTGAATGATGAAGGCACATTGGACCCGCGTGTGTTGGCTCCTTGCTCCACTTAATTTCCCTGCCCACTCCCACCCGTTTAACAATCAGCGACGCGCAGATTACTGAAGTGGGCTGAAAAATTCACAGCTGGCTTCAACTTGTCCCTGACTCGGCAGAGTCAGAGGTATTCGAAGCACGGGCTTGTATATACGCTCAGATATTCCCCACAGAACCACAGATATACAGATGGGCATGACTATGAACTCAGAGCAGGGCTTAGACCCTGTGGCTCCTCGAACCTGCTCGGACCTCTGAGAAGATCATGGCTGCCTTGATTCTGACATCGACCCCCTTTTCCTGTCTGCAACCGGGCCCCAAAAACCGAACTCCACCTTAACGACATTCAGTGACCCAGCCGCCACTGCTCTCTGGGGAAGTGAGTTTCACAGACCATCGACCGTCTGGGAGAAAAAGGTTTATCCTTATCTCAGTCTGAAATGGGACAACCTTAATTTTTTAAAACTACTCGTTAATGCATGACTGACCGTTAAGAGCAAACCTACAGGGGCGGCACGGTGACGCAGTGGTTAGCACTGCTGTCTCACGGCGCTGAGGACCCCGGTTTGATCCCGTCCCAGGCTCACTGTCCGTGTGGAGTTTGCACATTCTCCCCCTGTCTGTGTGGGTCTCACCTCTACAACCCTCCAACCATATGCAGGGTATATGGATTTGCAACGCTAAATTGCCCTTTAATTGGGAAAAAAAAAGAATTGGGTAATCTAAATTTATTTTTAAAAAAGCAAATTACAAGTAGATATGCAGTCATTCACAAATTCCTGCTTCTGTGTTCCCCAATGTCCGCTAATTCTGTATCTGTCTATATATTTGTGGACATGCCCACATATATAATCGTATAATTCTTACAGTAGAGAAGGAGGCCGTTCAGCTAATCGAGTCTGCACTTAACCTCTGAAAGAGCATTCCACCCAAGCTCACCCCTCAGCCCTATCCCAATAACTCCTTAACCTAACCTGCACATGCTTTGGACACAAAGGGGTAATTTAGCATGGCCAATCCACCTAACCGGCACATCTTTGGACTGTGGGAGGAAACCGGAGCACCCGGAGGAAACCCACGCACACACGGGGAAGCAGGTACAAACTCCACGCAGTCGCCCAAAGCTGGAATTGAACCCGGGTTCCTGGCACTGGGAGGCAGCAGTGCTAACCACTGTGCCAGCCATATGGGCATATGAGAGCATATTTGTGGGTTTGTTATTTTTGTACATTTGTGCGTAGATTCTGTCTGGATCTACGTATGTTTCTGCGGCTGGGAAACCTGCATGTATATCTGTGTTTTGTCATACACTCTGGGTGTTATGTTAACCTAACTCGCTGAGTAGAAATCCTGTGGAACTGGGTGGATTTCTGGTTTAACTTGTCATCCAATCTGAATCTCCACAGAACTCAAAGAAGAGTAAAACTGGGCAATGTCATTGCCAACAGATCCTGTTGGTTCATGAGTTGGGTTTGGTTAAATTGCACCAAATTCTTTTGCCGCCACTATACAGAATCACATAGGCCCAGAAGCAGGCCGTTCGAACCAGCCCCCGATTGAGCTCCACTCAATCCCTCTCAAATCCTCCTCTCGCCTTTCCTTTGGTCTCTGTTCCTGTTTTGTCTCAGATCGCATTCGGAAATCGGCAGGAGAAATGAAAAATGAAAATCGCTTATTGTCACGAGTAGGCTTCAAATGAAGTTACTGTGAAAAGCCCCTAGTCGCCACATTCCGGCTCCTGTTCGGGGAGGCCGGTACGGGGAATCCCCATTTCCAACAGAATCAGGGGCAGCACAGTTTTCGCGATGCTCTGCACTCCAAAGCAGAGTACTCCAGGAGTACGCCGCGCGCCGTATCGACGGACTCAGGACGTTGCCTGACGCCCAACCCCCGATGCTCCGCCCCCGAAAGGCCAATTTCCCGATGGTGTGGGTCTCTCATGGTCTCATCCGTCGGGAACTCAGTGTGGCAGCTGCGGACTCAGCCCAGTGCCGCCTCAGCCAGGGGAGGGCCGATCCGCGGGCAGGGGGTCTTTGGCAGGGACTGTTGGTGAGTGGTCCGGGAGTTACGATCCGGCCAAAGGGGGGGCACTATTTTGCAGTCGGCCGCCGCCGTGCACATGCGCGGCCGTGGACCCAGCAATTCTCCGGGCCGTATTCACACTGAGAGCCGGGCCGTATTCACACTGAGAGCCGGGTGCTCTTCGCTGCCTTGCTGCTCGCCCTCAGCCAAACGGAGCATCGGTGGCCGTTTAGCGCCGAATTGTCGGTCGTAAAAGGCCACTGTTCCCACACCGGCGTCTGGACATAGCCTCACAATCGGAGAATCTAGCCCCAGATTTCTGTCTTAGTCCGGGCCTTGGCTCCTCAGCAGCTCCTGCTGTCCAGCCCCTTGTGGTAAACTACATGATTATATTGTCTGGACTGTACTGTATCATACATACCTGGGCTTGTCCAGGTTGGCTCCGCCTGTGGCTCGTCCCATCGGGGCTTCTGTATAAAAGTGGCAAGTCTCCGCCTCCGGACCCAGTTCGAGTCCAGAGGCAGGAGGCTGGCTGTTTAGTATATTAAAGCCTCAGTTACGTTTATCTCTCGTCGTGTATTATTGATGGTGTATCACCCCTAAGTCCTGCTCCTCACTCTCTCCATGAAGCTCCACAGCCTCAGGGACTCTGCCAGTCACTCTAACTGGTTGCGGATTCCCCTTCCTGGCTCTTCAGCCACTCTCAAGGGCTTCATGCTGCCCTCAGCTCCCATGCCTCACAGTACCTGACTTTGTCCTGGCTGCCTGCCTCCCTTGCCTCACGGAATTTAGCTTGGCCCCTCAGCTTGTCAAACACGCTGCTTAGTGTCCCCAGGGGGTGCTGACTAGTTTCCCTCTGCTCGGTGCCCTTCTCCCACCATCGCCACCTGCTGTCGGAGACCCCACATAGCTGATCTGGGCCTTAACTCCCTGTGCTCACCTTGGCTCAATAACCATCAATGCTCTTGCTGAATAAACGTTTTATCAATCTCAATATGGACATGTTCAGGTGACTCCTGGCCTCAACAACCTCAACAAAACCTTTGTGGGGAGAGGGTCTCAGACTTTCACTCCCTTTTCTGCAAGGAAGTGCTTCCCAACATCTCTCCTTAATAATAATCTTTATTGTCAGAATAGGCTTACATTAACACTGCAATGAAGTTACTGTGAAAAGCCCCTAGTCGCCACATTCCGGCACCTGTTTGGGTACACAGAGGGAGAATTCAGAATGTCCAATCACCTAACAGCACGTCTTTCGGGACTTGTGGGAGGAAACCGGAGCACCCGGAGGAAACCCACGCCGACACGGGGAGGACGTGCAGACTCCGCACAGACAGTGACCCAAGCCGGGAATCGAACCTGGGACCCTGGAGCTGTGAAACTGTGCTACCGTGCTGCCCTGAGTGACCTAACTCTAATTTTAACGTTCTGCTCTGCTGTTCTGGGACTCCACCAACCAGAGGAAATAGTTTCTCCCTATCAGTAATATCAAGTCCTTTAATGATCTTGAAAATGAAATGAAAATCGCTTATTGTCACGAGTAGGCTTCAATGAAGTTTACTGTGAAAAGCCCCTAGTCGCCACATTCCGGCACCTGTTCGGGGAGGCTGTTACGGGAATCGAACCGTGCTGCTGGCCTGCCTTGGTCTGCTTTCAAAGCTAGCGATTTAGCCCAGTGTGCTAAACAAATCTTAAACCCTTCAATTAGATTGTTCCTCAATCGTCTTTATTCGAGGGCATGCCTGCTCAATCTGTGCAACTTGTCATTATAGTTTAACCCTTTCAGCAGGTTCTGATGCCCTTCCGCCATGGTGACTATAAAGTTATCAAGGCAGAGAGCCCAAAGCTGAATGAGGAAATGGGGCATCACATCCACCCTTCCAGGGCTCTGGTGCAGCCAGCAGGGTGTCTGCCTGGGTGAACCGGCCTCTGTAAGAAGGTGCCACTGAACGGGAAAATAAATCTATGTCGGTTTTGGCCACGTTTAGCAGGGTTTTGCCCTGAGGAGCACCCCACTATTCGACAGCAGTTTGCCGGGGCTTTTTGGCCCCAGTGAGCTTCCCTCTGCCGAGGCTGCACTTGAGCCTTTTCCTGCTGGCGTCTGGTGGTGGAGGGAGTGAATATTTGTGGAAAGGGGTACCGACAAGGGGGCTGCTTTATACCTGGGGGCTGTCGAGCTTCCTGAGTGTTGTTGATGAGAGCTTCATGGAATTTAAACTGCGGAATCAGCCCATTCGGTCCACACCAGTGCTTAAAACTCACCTCCGCCCCCTCCCACTCCAATTACCCTCCTTCACCGTGCCTGCCTAACTCGCTCCTCCTTTCCTGCTTAACAAACATCCCCTTTGCGTCAATCCTGCCCGCTTCATCGATTCCGAGGAACAGTGAGCTGTACCACCTTGCCATTCCTGGGGAAAGAGGTTAATTCCACTGTCTTCATTTGATCCGATATGCAGATACCGGCGTTGGACTGGGGTGAGCACAGTAAGAACTTAAAACACCAGGTTAAAGTCCAACAGGTTTGTTTCAAATCACTAGCTTTCGGAGCACTGCTCCTTCCTCAGGTAGATCTCTTACAACACCAGGTTAAAGTCCATCATGTTTGTTTCAAACACTAGTTTTCGGAGCAGTGCTCCGAAAGCTCGTGTTTGAAACAAACCTGTTGGACTTTAACCTGGTGTTGTAAGACTTCTTACTGTGCTCACCCCAGTCCAACGCCGGCATCTCCACATCATGCCTTCCTCAGGTGGATTCCAGAAACATATATACAGACAAATTCAAAGATGCCAGACAATGCTTAGAATGCAAGCCTTTGCAGGTAATTCAATCTTTACAGATCCAGAGAAAGGGGGTAATTCCAGGTTAAAGAGGTGTGAATTATCTCAAGCCAGGACAGTTGGTAGGATTTTGCAAACCCAGGCCAGATGGTGGGGGGTGAATGTAATGCGATATGAATCCCAGGTCCCGGTTGAGGCCGCACTAATGTGTGCGGAACTTGGCTATAAGTTTTTGCTCGGCAATTCTGCGTTGTCGCGTGTCCTGAAGGCCGCCTTGGAGAACGCTTACCCGGAGATCAGAGGCTGAAAGCCCTTGACTGCTGAAGTGTTCCCCGACTGGAAGGGAACATCCCTGCCTGGCGATTGTCACGTGATGTCCGTTCATCTATCAAATGCTCGAATTCCAAGCATTGTCTTGTGTCTTTGAATTTGTCTATATATATGTTTCTGGAACCCACCTCTTCATTCACCTGAGGAAGGAGCAGTGCTCCGAAAGCTAGTGATTTGAAACCAACCTGTTGGACTTTAACCTGGTGTTGTAAGACTTCTTCATTTGATCTATCGGTGGCCATTTTATGTTTCTCACTATCGCCATCACCCTTCACCAGCACCTCCTCCTTTGCCATTTTGTATTTCACGCCATCGCAAACCCCCCCCCCCCCCCCCCCCCCCCCCACACCCCTGCTCATTTTGAATCCACCCACAAGAGGATACATCCCCTCGCCATCCATCCAATCAAACCTACGGTATTCTAAAGACCTTGATCCTGCTTTGCCCTCGTCTGCTCTTTTCTGGAAAGGTGGACCCTGTGCCTTTTGAACCTTCCCTGGTCAATGCATCTGCTCTTTTCCTCATCTTCCTCCCAGTGTCTCAGGGTCCTGGGCAACAGAGAAAAGAGGAGGACAGTGATCGCGGGACTGGGTAAATCCAGGCGGGAAAGAAATGAAAAGAAAGGAGGATGTCTCAGAGTCCTCTTTAGTTAATGAAGACCATTTTGAAGGCCACTGTTTAAAAGGAAAGGATTACCCTTTTCAGATAGAGGTGGGGGAAAAGGATTTCCCTGAAGGTGGTCAGTCTTTGGAACTCTCTCCCTAAATGGGCGGCATGGTGGCACAGTGGTTAGCACTGCTGTCTCACTGCGCCAAAGACCCTGGTCTTTGTGAAGTCTGCACGTTCTCCCCTCGTCTGCGTGGGATTCCTCCGGTTGCTCCGGTTTCCTCCTGCAGTCCAAAGATGTGGCGGTTGGGTCGATTGGCCGTGCTAAATTGTCCCTTAGTGTCCAAAGATGTGCAGGTTAGGTGGGGATTACAGGGATAGAGCCGGAGAATGGGCCTAGATAGGGTGCTCTTTCAGAAGGTCAGTGCAGACTCGATAAGCTGAATGGGGACGAGGGATCCTCTGGTTCGATGCATCTAAAAGGCAGTGGGAGCAGGGTCTTGGAAAAGCAGAGCGAGATAGATTCTTCATTAACGAAGGAGGAGGGGGGTGAATGTTTATCGGGTGGAAGGCGGGAATGTGGGATTGAGGTTACAGTCAGATTATAAAATCCCTACAGTACAGAAGGAGGTCATTCGGCACATTGAGTCTGCACTGACCTTTCAAATGAGCACTCCATCAATGGCCCACTCCCCCGTAACCCCATACCCTAACCTGCACCTCCCCGGACACTAAGGAGCAATTTATCATGGCCATTCCACCTAGCCTGCAAGCCTTTGGACTGTGAGAGGAAACCGGAGGAAACCCACACAGACACGGGGAGAATGTGCCGACTCCGCACAGGTAGTCACCCGCGATTGGAATTGAATCCGGGTCATGGTGCTGTGAGGGAGTGGCGCTAACTGAATGGCGGGGGGAGGGGGGGGGAGGGGGTGGGGCTGGAGAGGCTGGGTGGGCTACTCCTGATTCGTGTAGTTTGTGTAGTCGCTGTTGTATGTGCAGGAATTGCGGCAGCCAATCTGCTGTTGGTTGAGGGATAAACTTCGAAGTAATGCCTGGTGACCTTTCCCGACCCTCCGAGATGGGGCAGCCGCTTCAGGGAGACAGATTTTCAAGTTGATCTGAAATAAAAGCATTTGGTTGGCCTTGCAGGTTGAAAGGAATTTTAAAGCCTTAATGTACTTTTTGAAGAGCAGTCCACCTTCATAATGTCGGAAACGCATCACCCAATATCTGCCCACAAGCCCTCACAAGCGGCAATGGTTATCACGGCCAGGTAATGTTCCATCGGTGACACTGGTTGAGGGGTGAATGAATGTTGGTCAGGATGTCGGGTGGTGGGGGGGGGAGGGGAAACCCCCCTGACTGTACTTCACATTCGTGACCTGATAGGAGCAGGGACCAGGGAAGGGAAGAGAGGAGCCAATCAGTGGGAAATTTGAAGAAAAACAGGAAGCGCTGCCCTTCTCCAGCAGAGCGAATAACTTTCTGTCGCCTCTTCTTGCAGATGTGCGAGGACCACCTACCCATCGAATCTCCTACAACCAGTTACCCTACGATCGCCCCGTCTGGAATCCTAAGTTCTGCGTCATCTCCGGAAACCAGCTTCTTATGTTAGACGAGGAAGAGGTAGGTGGGGTGGGGGAGCAGGTTCGGCGAGGGGCTGGGGTGAGGGCGGGAGAGGGGAGCGCGGAAGGAGCGCGGCCTGACGGTGAGCCGTGTGCACCTTTGGTTTGGCTGTTCACTGTGGGGACGTGGGGGCTACTGGCATGGTTGGCCCTCGCCACCCATCCCCAGGAGCTGGGTGATCCTGACCCGCCGCATGCCCACCGTCCGATACAAGGGAGCGACTCTCTCGATCGCTCCTGAGGGGCAAGTAAGAGCCAACTGCGTTGGGCTGAGCCTGACACCACAGCCGGGCCAGACCAGGCCCGTCAGGAACGGCAGCTCAGCGTCCCCTCAAGGGAGACGCGAGAGCCAGTTGTTGTTGTTTCATTCTTAAAGACAATTCAAACAAAATCCTATTCGCGTCCATCAACTTTACTTTAAGTTTTGGCTGAAACTGAATTCAAAGTGCTCGGATTGGGTGATTCGGACTGTGGAGCTGATTCCCATTCCTTCCCCCCCCCCCCCCCCCCCCCGCAAACTCCCTGCCTTCCTTCCCCTTCACTGGGGTCTCCATGATTGATCTCTGAGACCCCCGAATACCACTTCGAATTGACCGCCTCCATGATGGCTGGTCTGGTTATTGCTGCAGGCCCAAGAATGCCCTTCCCTCCCAGCGGGCTCTGCTGGGCCTGAAGAGATGGCAGTCATCGGAGTGGGCGGCATCACTTGAAATGAAATGAAAATCGTTTATTGTCACGAGTAGGCTTCAATGAAGTTACTGTGAAAAGCCCCTAGTCGCCACATTCCGGCGCCTGTCCGGGGAGGCTGGTACGGGAATCGAACCGTGCTGCTGGCCTGCTTGGTCTGCTTTAAAAGCCAGCGATTTAGCCGAGTGAGCTAAACCAGCCCCTGGTTGAAGTTGAGACCATCTGCAACAGTGTGTGTCTGTTGTGTCGGGGGGAGGGTGGGTGGTGGGGTTGGGAGACCATACTGTGGGCAATTAATTCTGGGATAAACGCAAAATTGTGTTGTAGCTTCCAGGGCCAGCGGAGGCAGGCTTGCCCGGTGTCGCAAATATTTAGCCCAGGAGGTGTGGGGGGGGCGGGGGGGGGGGGGAATGTCAGATTTCCAACTGTGCCACTTCGCCCACTGATGGGGGTCCTGGCCCATACCTCCTACTTTTCTATCACACTGAACTCCTAGTTAATGATGGGGGGAGTTGGTCGAGGTTAACATTGATCCACAGCGCTAGATGCCAGGCAGCATGGTAACATAGTGATTAGCACTGCGGCTTCACAGCACCAGGGTCCCAGGTTCGATTCCAGCTTGGGCCACTGTCTATGTGGAATCTGCACGTTCTCCCTGTATCTGCGTGGGTTTCCTCCGGGTGCTCCGGTTTCCTCCCACAGTCCAAAGACGTGCAGGTTAGGGTAGATTGGCCATGCTAAATTGCCCTTAGTGACCAAAAGGGTTAGGAGGGGTTATTGGGTAATGGGGATAGGGTGGGTGAGGGCTTCAGTGGGTCGATACAGACTCGATGGGCCGAATGGCCTCCTTCTGCACTGTATGTTCTATACTGGTGAGGTGTTGAGGGAAGTTGGAAGAGGAGGGTAATTGCAGTCCAAGGGGGGGTGGCTGGATCCAACACGGCCAGATCAGTGCTTTTCCAGGCCGATGAAGCCTGGATGGAAGGTTGAATTCTCAGCCTGGTTTCCCACTCCCTCCATGGCCTTGCTAAATGGCCAGTTGTTGACCACTTCAGGGCCATTCCCCCCCGTCCCCCAACTTTCATGTTCAGTTTCACGGGAGAAGTCGAGATCAATCAGACTTGGGCCTCAGGCGGTGGGGAGGGGAGGCGGGGAACCCCATTCCAACTTTAATCGCCTCTCTCACCCTCACGATCCGGGAACTGTTGGGAATTCCCCTGCCCATCTCTCCCTCAACCCTCACCCCTCTCCCCCCTCCCCCCACCTCTCTCCCCCATCAACCTTACCCCCGCCACCATCTCCCCCCCCACCCACCAACCCAACTTCTCACCCTACCTCCCCCACCCGTCTCCCCTACCATTCCCCCTGGCCACCATCCCCCCCCACCCATCACCACAATCACCACCATCACCAACCCGCACCCCCACCACCCCACGACCAGAGGCCCAAGTCTGATTGATCTTGGCTTCTCCCGTGGGGTCTACACGTTTGCCCCATGTCTGCGTGGGTTTCTTCCGGGTGCACCGGTTTCTTCCACACTCCAAAGTTGTGCAGGTCAGGTGGAGTGGCCCCTCTTTTGAAGGCCCCAACAAAATAGAAACAAGGAAAGAAACAGAGGAACAAAGCCATAGTAAATTTGCAGATGACACAAAGGTCGGTGGAGTTGTGGATAGTGCTGAAGGATGTTATAGGTTACAGAGGGACATAGATAAGCTGCAGAGCTGGGCTGAGAGGTGGCAGATGGAGTTTAATGCGGAAAAGTGTGAGGTGGTTCACTTTGGAAGGAGTAACAGGAATGCAGAGTACTGGGCTAATGGCAAGATTCTTGGTAGTGTAGATGAACAGAGAGATCTCGGCATCCAGGTACATAAATCCCTGAAAGTTGCCACCCAGGTTAATAGGGCTGTTAAGAAGGCATATGGTGTGCTAGCCTTTATCAGTAGGGGGATTGAGTTTCGGAGCCACGAGGTCATGCTGCAGCTGTACATAACTCTGGTGCGGCCACTCCTGGAGTACTGCGTGCAGTTCTGGTCACCACATTATAGGAAGGATGTGGAAGCTTTGGAAAGGGTTCAGAGGAGATTTACTAGCCTGGTATGGAGGGAAGGTCTTACGAGGAAAGGCTCAGGCACTTGAGGTTGTTTTCGTTAGAGAGGAGAAGGCTGAGAGGTGACTTAATAGAGACATATAAGATAGTCAGAGGGTTAGATAGGGTGGACAGTGAGAGTCTTTTTCCTCGGATGGTGATGACCAACACAAGGGGACTTAGCTTTAAATTGAGGGGTGGTAGATATAGGACAGATGTCAGAGGCAGTTTCTTTACTCAGAGAGTAGTAGGGGTGTGGAACGCCCTACCTGCAACAGTAGTAGACTCGCCAACTTTAAGGGCATTTAAGTGGTCAGTGGATAGACATATCGATGAAAATGGAATAGTGTAGGTCAGATAGGCTTCAGATGGTTTCACAGGTCGGCGCAACATCGAGGGCCGAAGGGCCCGTACTGTGCTGTAATGTTCTATGTTCTAATAAGGGCTGATCCTGTTATGGACACTGTTATGATCAACAGAAACTGAAAAGCATCAAACCAGAGCGCAATTAAAGGAGAGAATAAAACACCCCAACTCCCGGCGGTGCCCGTGGACACCGTGATGCACCATCAATTACCACAAAGACGAGAGTAGTGGAATAATTGAGGCTTTATTGAGCAAAGATGTTGTGCCTCCTGTAGCTGGAAGCAGAATGGCTGCAGCACCGGCGAGCACACATATTTATACACCGCCTACTGGGCGGAGCCAGCAGGCACGGATTTACCCATGTACCTCTATTATACGTGCATTACCGTAATACATATAATACTGCTAGTGGTGACCACCACATTCAGCCCCTGTTAAAAAATGAATCAGCCGGGGTGGTGGAAAAAAGAATTACACGTTCAGTCTGTCGGGGGCCTTGATCCTCCTCTGCGATCGCCTCAGTCCTGGTGGTGATGTGGGTGCCGACTTGGTCACCTGTGACTCCGGGAGCCTGTTGTCCTCGCCTTTGTCACCCCTGAGTGGAACCAATGGGAGGACGGTTCCTCCTGGGGTGGGGGCTGCGGTGAGGTTTGCTGGAGGGAGGGTGAGTGGCGCAGGGGTGAGGCAACCGGGGGGGGGGGGGGCGCAGTGTCAGGTCGGGGGCCGTGGGTGGGGATCCAGCGTGTGCCAGGTCCCGGAGGGAGACTGTGTCCTGGTGCCCGTCGGGATGTATCACGTAGGTGGGCTGTGGGTTCGCATGTAGGAGGTGGACCCTATCGACCAAAGGGTCCGACTTAGGAGTGCGCACGTGCTTGCGAAGGAGGACGGGTCCAGGAACTGTCAGCCATGTTGGGAGCGAGACCCTGGAAGTGGACTTCCTGGGGAAGGCAAAGAGATGCTCATGAGGGGTCTCGTTAGTCGCAGTGCAGAGGAGCGACCGGATGGAGTGGAGGGCATCGGGGACGACCTCCTGCCAGCGGGAGACTGGAAGATGTTTAGACCGCAGGGCCAGCAGGACGGCCTTCCAGACTGTCCCGTTCTCCCTCTCTACCTGCCCGTTTCCCCGGGGGTTGTAGCTGGTCGTTCTGCTCGAGGCAATACCCTTGCTGAGCGGAAACTGACGCGGCTCATCGCTCATGAAAGAGGATCCCCGATCGCTGAGGACGTAGGTGGGGAAACCGAACAGTGTGAAGATGCTGTGAAGGGCTTTAATGACGGTGGCAGAAGTCATATCGGGGCATGGGATGGAAAAAGGGAACCAGGAGTACTCATCGACCACGTTCAGAAAGTACGTGTTGTGGTCGGTGGAGGGGAGGGGCCCTTTGAAGTCCATGCTGAGGCGCTCAAAGGGGCGGGAGGCCTTCACCAGGTGCGCTCGGTCTGGCTGGTAGGTGTGGTTTACACTCCGCGCAGACCTCACAGTCTCTGGTGACAGTCCTGACCTCCTCAATGGAGTAGGGCAGGGTGCGGGCCTTGATGAAATGTAGGAACCGGGAGATCCCCGGGTGGCAGAGGTCATAGGGGAGAGCCCGGAGTCGGTCCACTTGTGCGCTGGCACATGTACCGCGGGATAGGGCGTCAGGGGGCTGATTGAGCTTCCCCGGACGATACAAAATCTCGTTATTATGGGTGGAGAGCTCGATCCTTCACCTCAAGATCTTGTCGTTTTTGATCTTGCCCTGCTGTGTGTTATTGAACATGAAGGCAACCGACCGTTGGCCAGAGAGGAGAGTGAATCTCCTGCCGGCCAGGTAATGCCTCCAATGTCTCACAGCTTCCACAATGGCTTGGGCCTCCTTTTCGACAGAGGAGTGCCGAATTTTGGAGGCATGAAGGGTGCGGGAGAAGAAGGCCACGGGCCTGCCCGCCTGGTTGAGGGTGGCGGCCAGACCTACGTCCGATGAATCGCTCTCGACCTGAAAGGGGAGGGACTCGTCGACCGCATGCATCATGGCCTTGGCGATGTCTGCCTTCATGTGGTTGAAGGCCTGGCGGGTCTCCGTCGTCAGGGGGAAAACTGTGGACTGAATGAGTGGGCGGGCCTTGTCCACATAATTAGGACCCACTGGGCATAGTAGGAGAAAAACCCCAGGCATCGTTTCAGGGCCTTGGGGCAGTGGGGGAGTGGGAGTTCCATGAGGGGGCGCAAGCAGTCGGGGTCGGGCCCTAGCACTCCATTTTCCACGACATATCCACGGATGGCTAAGCGGTTGGTACGGAACACGCATTTCTCCTTATTGTACGTGAGGTGAAGGAGTTTGGCGGTCTGGAGGAATTTAGAGTCGTGGTCCTGCTGATCGTGGCCGCAGATGGTGATGTCTAGGTATGGGAAGGTGGCTCGCAGTCCGTACCGGTCAACCATTCGGTCCATCTCACATTGGAAGACCGAGACCCCGTTAGTGACGCCGCATGCTCCCTTTTTAGGGACACCCAGCCACGAATGTAGCCGCAGAAGAGGGGCAGACAGTCGAGTGGGACAACCCCCTCGGTCGCCCGCTGCCCGGACCTATAAATGGGCCCGCTTCACCAGGCCCAGGAGCAGGCTCACAAGGAGGTAGAGCCGTCCCTGTCTCTCTCTGCAACTGGTGCCCGTAGATCAGGAGCGTGGGGCAGAAGTGTCAACAAAACTTCAACAAAAGATTTGACAAAATCTGAAGAGGGTGCAGCCTGTAACACGTCACAAAGACACGGTCCTCGGACTCCGCAAGGCCGCAGACATGGTAGGCTTCTTGGGAGACCGTGAACCGGTGCAATCGGTGATTGTACAGTACTGCTGCATGCAACACCCTCTACCCCAGGTCCCCAAGATTGGGGAGGGGGGGGGGGGACTCCTTCATAGAGGGACCAGAGGGGTACTCCCCTGCCAGCCATGGTGTGTCCGGGTGACGGGCGAGGGTAAGGAAGTGAAGGGTGTGCTGCAGCAGCCCGTACAGGAAACCCTTCCTTCCAGTGCTAAAAGGAACAGAGGGCATTTATGTGAGGTGGCTAGGATTGTAGGGCACCCAGCCCCCGAGGGAAGTGTGGGGGCCGGGGGCCAATGTATAATTCCGTCCGGGCAGGGGTTCGCCCAGACGGGCTACCACCACACGCCTGCGCGCCCTCCAAACCACGAGTGCCATCGGGTCTGAGCACGACCATATTGAGGTCTCGGATGGCATTGGCAGCGAGCCGGACGTCCACCGCTGCACGCTGTGCTAACTCATAGGGTGTCATCCAGCCCACTCCTCTGCCACCCGGCACGTCCCCGATCCTGGTCACCCCGGCAGCCACAGCTCACTCCTCCGCCACCCGGCACGTCCCCGATCCTGGTCACCCCGGCAGCCACAGCTGCTCCTTCGCCAGCCACTCGCAATGGTATTGGTGGAGGTGCGGATTCCTGAGCAGCGTCTCCCTGACGACAGCCACCACTCCTGACGGGGGTGGGAGGGGGGGAGGGGGGGGGGGGGGGGGGGCTGCGGCGCTGCGGCGCAGCGGCACGAGGCGACCACGTTCCAGACTTTGAGCAGGTCCTGGTAAAAGACGAGCAGCGCCTGCAGAGGGTAACGAAGACCCTGCAGATCTATGAACAGGAGCTGCAGGTCATAATTCAGGCCGTGCGCCTGGAGGAGGAAACGCGTAGCCAGGGCACACCATCGTGGAGGGGGCTCAACGTAAAGGCATTGTTGCAGGATCTGAAGGCGGAAGGTTGCCACCTGGGTGCGAAGACGCACCAGCTCCTGGCCGCCCTCCCTCAGCGGGAGACTCAAAACCTCAGCAGCCACCCAGCGCACTCTCTTGTCCCAGAAGAACTCTACAAGCATTCTCTGTGACAAAGTCAGGGGGAGGGGTCAAAGTGACCAGCCGGTTCCACAACATGGAGGCTAACAGCTGGTTTATGTCAAGCACTCGACCCCTGTAAGACAGCACTCGGAGCAGTCCTGTCCAGTGTCTCAAGCGAGCGGTGGCTTGGTCTCCGGCTCCTGCCAGTTACCCGGCCAGGATTCCTCAGTCCAGATGGACTCTCAAACAGAGGAAGCTGGTCGTGCTACAGGTGAAAGGCCTGAGCTCCTCTGGGAGGGGGTCCGCCTGCCATGAGCCAACCAGGAGTCCGGAACATTTGGCCCAGTTGATCCTTGCAGAGGACGCGTCAGAGTACACAGCCTGGCACTCTCTCATTCTCAGCAGGGTCGGTGAACATGAGGAGCACGTCATCAGCGTAAGCCGAGAGGACCAGCCCAATGCCCGGCCCGCGCAGAAGCAGCCCCGACAGCCTCCTCCGCAGGAAGCGCAGGAAAGGCTCCACGCAAATAGGATAAAGTTGGCCGGGCAAGGGGCAGCCCCGACACACTCCTCTCCCAAAGTGAAGGGGCTCGGTCAGGGACCCGTTAACCTTAACGAGACGCTCTGCGGCAGGGTACAGAAGCCGGATCCTGAATAAATATTTGTGATCCACCCTGTCGAACGCCTTCTCCTGATCAAGGGACAGGAAGGCGCTCGACATATCAGCCCTCTGGGAATGATGGACCAGGTACCGGACCAGATGAGTGTTGTCATGGATTATGCGGCCGGGGACCGTGTAGGACTGGTCAGGGTGGGTCATGTGGTCCAGCACGGTGTCAAGGCGCAAACACATGGTCTTGGCGAAAATCTTGTAATTCGTGCTGAGGAGGGAGACCAGAAGCCAGTTTTTAAGGTGGCGGAGATCCCCCCTCTTTGGCAGCCGGGTAACGGTGGTTCTGCCCCATGAGAGGGGCATCGCCCCAGTCTCGATACTTTCCCCCAGGACGTCCGCATAGTTGCTCCCCAGGACGTCCCAAAACACCCTGAAGAACTCCACGGTCAACCCGTCCAGCCCTGGGGTTTTGCCCCGGACAGGCTGTCGAGGGCGCCGGCAAGCTCCCCCAGGCTTATCAGGGTATCAAGCCTACAGGTGCCCTCTGGGCCGACCTACGGCAGGTCCACCCACAAAACTCTGCAAACATCCTCGCTGGACAATCCGGAGAGAAGAGAGCGCTGTAGAAGCTTCGGATTTGGGTCCGAACCTTCTCCGGATCCGAGACGAGGGACCCGTCATCGGCCAGTGGCGTAAGGAGCTGCTGACGAACCCCGCCCCTTTTTCCCAGCGAGTAGAAGAAGGGGGAGCCGCGGTCCATGTCCATGAGGATCTGGATCCGCGACTTCACGTACGCGCCTTGGGACCTGACAAGTTGCAGGTCCTGCAGCGCACCCTTCTTCTCTCTGTGCACCAGCCGCAGGGCTGAGTGGCCTAATTCTGCTCCTGTGTCTTATGGTCTTAAGATCTCCGGCTGAAAATGTGGGGCCAACTAGATAGCCACCCCATCAAACATGAGGTTTGATGTAAGACCCCCACCCTTGCAGCTCCAGGAGCCATGTGACTTCATCTCCCCGAGCGGTGTGGGTTTCTTGCAGGAATCACGCCGCTAATTCTGACAGAGGTCAGAGGTGGGTTTTTTACGCAAAGAGTGGTGAGGCCATGGAATGCCCTACCTGCAACAGTAGTGAACTCGCCAACATTGAGGGCATTTAAAAATTTATTGGATAAGCATATGGATGATAAGGGCATAGTGTAGGTTAGATGGCCTTTAGATTTTTTCCATGTCGGTGCAACATCGAGGGCCGAAGGGCCTGTACTGCGCTGTATCGTTCTATGTTCTATGTTCTAACTTCCCGGCCCGGAGGACCGAGAAGTTCTGGAACCTGTGGAGCACATCCCTGCTGCCGTTGATGTTGAGGCTTGTTGTGTTATGTGTTCACTGTCTAGCAAGGAATCTACCAAACGACTTGTGACTTGTCCAAACCTGGATCTTTATTAAATCACACGTGGTAAGATAGCGATCTGTTGCAGAGCAAGTTATCATGGAGTTTCTTTGTACTCCCCTGGAACTACCTAGGCATGACTGTCCTCTTATACGTATTATCACCATGTCCCGATCACCAGGTGTGCCCACTCTTATAGCGGAGTGTCTTGTCACATGACCTCTGACATGTGACCGCAAGGTGTGTCTGTACCGTCACCTGCTGGTTGGAGGTTGCACCACCAGCCACCTACTCTATTGCTTACAGGCATATCACTTCAAGGCTGGCTATGGTCACCACCATGTCAGCTATAAAGTGCCATCTTCACGGTCACCTTTTTAGTGCTCAGACGGAGCAGAGGATTGTGGGCCTCTCTGCTCCCTCAGGCGTCTGGCGAGGAAAGACGAGCCAGTGGTGCTCAGTCACATCTCCATCTCCCGCCTCTTTAACGTAGGCACGGAAAGACTTAATAAGCAGCAGCACATCCGACCATCGGTCGAGGGTTAGCTGCCCTCGGTTTCAGCCACCGCGGTTGGCACATAGTAAATCCCGGAGTTCCCCTCGGGGGAGGGGGAAACTCGGTGTCAGGCACGAGGGAGTCCACCATCCCGCTGCTGATGGACTCAAAATCATTCCCCGTGCCCCTCACCGAGCAGCCGTCCTCCTCCGGGCAGTCGCCGCCTGGGAGTGTGGCGGACGGCACCCACCCACCAGCCCTGGGTCTGCCTCGATCCTACCGCCCCCCTCCCCCGTCCCCGTCCCCGTCCCGTCCCCGTCCCCGGCTCCCTGTCCCCGGCTCCCCGGCTCCCTGTCCCCGGCTCCCTGTCCCCGGCTCCCTGTCCCCGGCTCCCCGGCTCCCTGTCCCCGGCTCCCTGTCCCCGGCTCTCTGTCCCCGGCTCCCTCCTCAGGGGGCTACGGCAGCTGAGGGATGAATACATATTTCGCCTTTCCAGTTTTCTTGCGTCGGAGGGGTGTGATTCAAAGGGGCAGAGGTCGGGGCTCCACCCTCTCCGTACAGGGTTCTCTTCCCCCCCCCCCCCCCTCCAAGGAGTGGCGCCCCTTACGGGCGGGTGGCCTTTGCCGAGGAAACCTCCATCCTCGCATTGCACCCCCCCCCCCAACCCTCGTCACTCTGCCCCTGGGAATGTGACGTCGCTGACCTAGGTGCCGGCTCAGGGTCATGCACATCACCGCCGCCCCCTTGCTGACCCCCGTTGTAGCGACGTTGGGCCCAGTACCCGACGCTGGGCCCGGATGAGGTGGAGTGTCCACGGGGCAGGAATTTTCAGTAGCCGCCGAGCCAGTGTTCCGGACGTGGGATTGTCTAGGCTAACAGGGCTGGAGGTATCGGGATGGATCCCTGCTTGGCTTTCTTACAGGCCTTGCGGGTGCCCTCCCGATTGGTTGGCAGGCCCTGGCATGGTGTCCCCTCCTGGGGCTGGGGTGGTAACGTCAGTGGAGGGGGAGAGTGCGTCGGTGCCAGCCACGACCACCTTGGTGTCTGTGGTAGCCTTGCAGGTGGGACAGTTCTTTGGCACATGCCTCACCTTCTTACAGGTGTGGCACCGCACGCCATCCGCAGGCCAAAAGATGCGGAAGGTCTCCCTCGATGGGAGACCTCGAAACCCCCCCCCCTCTAATACATCCTCCCAGGCCAAACGGATGGATGCCTGGCGGCGGACGAAGTAGATGTGCCTGAGGGGAGGGGGGAGGGGGGGGGGGGGTTGGGAGGACCTTCAGGCCAAGAGGGAGTGACGCTACCTCAGGACTAACCTCCCCCAGTCGTTGGAGGTGGGGGGGATGAGGAGCTCGGTAGGGAAGTAGCGGGGGGGCATTGGAATAACCCTCTCAGCGGTGGCCTCAAGAGGGTCCACCACCACGTAGGTCCGCCCACCGTGAGCCCCTTTTCAAGGGTGCGGTTCACCACCCTCTTGGCTCTCATACATACATACATATCCGTATGGGCACAAACAGTGACCGAAGGGTCGAGGACCCCGGCCATTGTACAGACGCTGCCTCTATGGTGACGGTGGGGTGGGCGTAGCAGTTAACCCCCAGTTTCCAGGTGAGCGGCTGGAAGGATGGCTGGGCTGTGGGAGTAGTGGAGGCTGATGAGGCCACAAGCCCCCCATAGGTGGCTCTCAATCTGGTCTGCCCCGCCACCCCGGCGTTGGTGGAGTGGCCATCAGGGAAGTGCTACGCCCACCCCAATGTGGGCTTTGTCGTGTTGGAATTGATTGGAGAAATAGATAGTGGGAAGGGCAAGGGGGGGGGGGGGGGGTTGAGGGGAAGAGAGAGGTGGAACAATGTACTCTCCCCCCAGCAACCTATATGGAGGAACGAGGGAAGGAAGGGAGCAAGGGGCACAGCAGGGGGGAGCACAGCGACACAGCAGGGTGGGGCTTCGTAGATGGAATGGTGCCTGAGATGGGAGACTCCTGTGACTCTGAGGAAGCTGGAGGGTGGGCAGATAGGGGAGCAAAGGTAGATCTACAGCCCAGGAATCGGCCCAGCAAAAACACAGTCCGTTCCGTGCTGCCACCCTCGGTCGACCACACCAAGGTTAGGGGCACTGGTTCACGAGATCTTCAGGCTGAACAGGGCCCAGCAGAAGCACAGTCCGTGCTCCCACCCTGGAACGACCACCCAATGTAATCGCCTCCTCACTGCAGAAAGAAGCCGCTGGTGTACGGGAGGGGCTCAATAACCACACTGTCCACTCGATCCCCCAGTCCCGGAACAAGCACACCGGATAGAACAAGGAAGGGCTCGGCCTTGCTGAAGAATGTAGTCGTCAGTTGGGAGAGCCTGGCAGGGCCGGGCCCTCAGCCCAGGAGGGGCCCAGTAAACAAGCAGTCCAAAGGCCTCTACTCCCACCTTGATGTTGCAGTCGTTTTCTTCTTGTCCCTCTTTCCTTCACTCACCTCTCCTTCCTCCAGGCAGCTCAGCAGCAACCAGCACTGGAACAGGCAGCAAACTGAGCAACACCAATAGCAGCAACAGAGAGAGAGAGAGAGAGTAGCAACAGCAGCCACTCTCCACCACAGCAACAACCCCAAAGCCTGCACCGGGAGTGTCGGCTTCGGAGTGGCCATACTAAATTTCCCCTTAGTGTCCATAGATTAGGTGGGGTTATAGGGATAGGGCGGGGGAGTGGCCCGACGTGGGGTCTTTCAGAGGGTAGGTGCAGACCCGATGGGCCGAATGGTCCCTTCTGCACTGCAGGGATTCTATGAAGTCAGGAAGCTGCACAGTGAAGAGGGGGTTGGGAGTGCTGCCACTGCCAACAAAATGCTGCACACGAGTGTGGGAGGAGAGGGAGCTGCTTGAATCGGATGGCGTTGCCACGGAGTCTCCTGGGAAACCTGATCCTCTATCTGTTCTCTCTTTCTCACCCGCACGCACACACTCATTCTCTCTCTCTCCCCCGCTCTCCCTCCCTCTCTCTCTGTCCCAGGGGTAGGGGAGAACGCTTGCCGGCTGACCTTGTGAACTCTCACCGCATCACCCCTGCTACCGCCCCCTCACCCCAGCCCACCCTGGCTGCAGTGGCGCCAAGCCGGTGAAGGGTCACCTCGTGTGGCTCCCGAGTCCCACTTGTCCCTCGTGCATTGTCATTTTTAAGGGGATGCGACCACGCGCCGCATTGCTCGTTGTGGCAGCTCCCTGTGCACCTCCTGGCCGTCGATAAAACAATGGCCACACTGCCTAAAAGTGGCTGTAAAAATGCTCTGGGCCATCCTGAGGTCAGAAAGCGTTTTAAAAATAAATTTAGTGTACCCAATTAATTTTTTCCAATTATGGGGCAATTTAGCATGGCCAATCCACCTACCCTTTGGGTTGTGGGGGTGAAACCCACACAAACACAGGGATGCGGTAAACCACTGTAGTATATAATATGTGTATTGTGGTAAACTGCTACTGTTTTACATGTAATGTGGTAAACCACTCCCTGATGGCTCCGCCTCCCCTGAGGCTTGGGAGAAAGGTGGCTAGTCTCTGCCTCTGACCCAGTTCGGGATCAGAGGTCAGGAGGCTTTCTGTTTCGTTTATTAAAGCCTCAGTTACGTTCACTACTCGTCTTGCGTTCATTGATGGCACATCAGGGGAGAATGTGCAAACTCCACACGGACAATGACCCAGAGCCGGGATCGAACCTGGGACCTCGGCGCCGTGAGGCTGCAGGGCTAACCCACTGCGCCACCCTGCTGCCCAGGTCAGGAAGCTGTGGTATAAATGCAAGTCCTTTTGTAAGGGATGCACCACAATGCCTCAGAAGATAGGTGGCAGAGACTTGGATTGACTAAGGCTCGGGGTGTGGGGGGAGGGGGGGGAGGCACCAACAACAATACCACCTCACTAGCTCTTTTAAGGTAGCAAAATGATCTGAGAGGTTGCACAGGAACGTAAACCTGGCACAAAATTAATACCAAGCCACGTACAGAGATCAGTGGGTGACAGACACCATGATCAAGCTGGAGGTTGGTTTGAAAAAGACTGTTCACAGAAGAGCGAGTTGGAGAGAGCGAGAGAGAGAGGGAGCGCAGCAGAAACGTTTAGGGAGAGAATTCCAGAGCGTTGAGCCTTGCCAGGCGAAGCCACAACCGTCACCCGTGGGAGTGAAGGATGGCTGACAAGACGGAACTCCGAGATCCACAGGGGATTACGGGGCTGCTGGACGTCACAGGGATAGGGAGGGACGAGACCCCAAACACATTGCAGAGCGGATTGACGCAGCTCTGACCGATGTTGCTTCAAAGTCATGAGCAATTGGAGAAAGGAGGATGGGGGGGGGGGGGGGGAAGAGAGAGAAGACTTTTATCAAAACTGGCAATCTGTTGGCATAGTGTGTTAGATCTGTCACTTACAATCATCCTCACTGTCTTCAGCGCACTTAGCTCTCTGAATATTATTGATCTGCTATTTTTGTCTTGCTGGGCACATAAAGGATGGAACTGATCAGTTAGTTACAGTATAATCCCAATCATATACTAGTTATTAACAGTTATCAGTTAGATATTGAAAGTGTTCAGTAGGTTAGTGACAGTTAAGCCCAAACAGGACTTTTCTCTGTATCTACCCGTGCTGTATCTGTCCTGGGAGTGTTTGATGGGACAGCGTAGAGGGAGCTTTACTCTGTATCTAACCCCGTGCTGTACCTGTCCTGGGAGTGTTTGATGGGACTGTGTAGAGGTAGCTTTAATCTGTATCTAACTCGTGCTGTACCTGTCCTGGGAGTGTTTGATGGGGTCAGCGTAGAGGGAGCTTTACTCTGTATCTAACCCCGTGCTGTACCTGTCCTGGGAGTGTTTGATGGGACAGTGTAGAGGGAGCTTTACTCTGTATCTAACCCCGTGCTGTACCTGTCCTGGGAGTGTTTGATGGGACAGTGTAGAGGGAGCTTTATTCTGTATCTAACCCCGTGCTGTACCTGTCCTGGGAGTGTTTGATGGGACAGTGTAGAGGGAGCTTTACTCTGTATCTAACCCCGTGCTGTACCTGTCGTGGGAGTGTTTAATGGGACAATGTAGAAGGAGCTTTACTCTTTACTCTTTAATCCATGCCCTCCCTACCTAAAAAGGTTGATATAATTTTTGTGTTCAAATACACTCAAAATTAATCAGCCATTAATTGACATCAAATTGTCTAATTTGGAATGAGGTTTTCATGCAGTTAACAGTGCTGTGCCATCTTTGACATCAAATGTGATCAACTGCAAAAGACACTCAAGGGCATCAATTGTGCTGAAAGCAATCAAATACACTCGATGCTGTCAAATGTGCCTGAAGCTGGCAACTACGCTCACTAACCTGCATTAAAAATACAAGGAATAATTATTTAAATCACATCTGGATTGATTCATTTTCCTCATTTAGTCCAAAACATATTTCCAACAGACGAACCTCCAGATCCCCAGCAGTTTATCTTCCACTTTAGCCTCAAGGACGACGTGGCCAGCGCCGCCACACCTCCAAGTGCTTTCTGTCCTTGCCACCCAAACCCAAGGCCCTGGGCCGCGCCACCCAACCCCCGGGCCTTGCCAACTGACCCCGAGCCCCACCATTCCGGGCTACAGGCCTGGCCACTCAACTCCAAGCCCCACACACCCACTCCTGGGCTGCGACACCCAACCCTCACTACCTAAGTGCGGGTGCAGAATTTTAGTGACCTTCCCACTGGCAAGATCTGTTGAAAATGCCAAAGTCAATAGACCTCAACCACTCGCCATATATTACAGCCCCTCCCCATGGTCATACAATCTCACCCCAGGCCTCGCCAGCGAATACCCAGACCTTACAGACCCCTCCCCGATCACTCACACCAACCCCACCCCTTCGCTGCAACAGTATCTTTTCCCCCTTTAAAACCGCTTTGATATCGTACCCGCAGTTTTGACTTCCTTTTGGGACCATTTTAAGTGTGGACCCGTATGTTTGACCCCCCCCTGTTCCTCTCTTGACTCTCCTTCTCGTTTACAGGTCCACCCGTTGCTGCTTCGGGAACGAAGGCACGAGCCTTCCTCGAGGAATAAGTTGCTTCGCCGGACTGTCAGCGTCCCGGTGGAAGGGAGGCACGCTGATCACGGTAAGGAATTTGCTTCTATTCTGCCTTGCACCCCCCTCCGCTCTTACTTGCTGCCCCCTGCCTCTCTTGGAGCTCGTGGTGGGTAGGTGAAGGCTGCCTGCTGGCGATGGGGAGGGGGGGGTTTCCACTTCGCTGGGCGTTCCTGACACGTCAACCCGGACCCCGACTCAATGACTCGTTCCGGTTGCTGTCATTGTCTGACTGGGTTCAACAGGTGTTCCAGTGCCAATGTCGATGTCTCTGCTTTTACTGAACCAGAGAACCTCAATGCCAGTGTTGTCTGTTTCTTCATCCCAGTAACCGCGAGGAATGATTGGGTACTGTTGGGATCTTTAGGTAATTGTTATTTTGAATGCCCTCTCCTTGAGTCGTTGGTGCCTTCATCCATCGATACTGTTATGGGCCAGGGTTTCGAGAACCCCAAAGTGTATCATGGAGATCACCTGACCCACAACGTTTAATAGATTGTGGTATGGGGAGCACACGGCCCACTCTACAGGTGTGGTACAGCAGAAATGGGAAAGTATTTTTTAAAGCAAAACAATGTTTATTCTATGAACTACCTTTTTGAAACATACAGTGAACATCTTAGCAACCATCAATTCAAATACAACCCCCAAAGAATACAACACTAAGTAATCCTTATTAACTTCCCAAACAACATCCAGAAGACAGAAGAAACACCTTTCAACAGAAGCACATTAGGTTTACATTTACTACTGAGAACATTTATAATTCTGAATTCACCAAATGATCAGGAGATAGTCTTTTGATGGCAGAGAGAACAGCAGTACACCTGCTTGGTCTGGCTTCAGCTCTAACACTGAAAACAAAACTAAAACACACACTGCAGCAAACAGCCTAAAATAAAAGTAAAAAGCTGACAGACAGCCCAGCTCCACCCACTCTCTGACATCACTGCAGTAGTAAACACTCATTTCTTAAAGGTACTCTCTCAACAGATATTTATATACACACCCAATTATAAACACTCATTTCTTAAAGGTATTCTCACATGACAATACAAATCCAGTGTCACCCTTACCCATAATCAGCTCACTCGCTACCAGCCTTGTATCTTCCTCAACAGTACAGTTTGCTCTAACCGTTAAGGATGATGTGATTAATTGTTTCTTGGCCAAGGGACTGAGTGAGGCATTTTGAGCCTCATCCTCCTGCTATTTCCTTCGCTCCAAGCAGGAGTATTCCGGGGTAAAGGATCTTTCGGTGAGACAAAGGAGGGTGTAAAAAGGGAGGTAATTAATGAATCAATGACTGCAATGAGGAGAGATGATGGGCTGGACTCTCCATTATTGGGACTATGTGTCCACGCCGGCGTCAAAGCGGTGGAGTTTAACGTCTGAAAATCCTGGATTAAAAGGACATGAAGTTCCAGCCCTACAGGGGGCTAGCAGGGACCTGGAATAAATCTTGCAGCGTTTGCTGCAGATACGGGCCCCCACATTTCCGGGTTCAGGCTGCACATGCGCACGGTGACGGCCTCCAGCGGCCACGCCGTGCTGCATGGCGGACTCGGACCGCGGAGCCAGACCCACAAAGGAGACCCCTTGATCGGCCGCGCGCCCGACCCTCAACCCCTGCACGAACATTTCCCGGCCACCTATAAGACCCCCCGCCACTGGCCTCCGATCCGCCCTTCACCGACCAGGGTGGCCGCAGACTGAGTCCGCAGCCGCCAGGCGAGTATCTCGACCGGTTGGCGCACATTAGTTCTATGCCGTCGGGGCTTTGGCCGGCCAGGGGCAGAGAATGGTGGAGCGGGCCTCTGGCAATGGCCCCAGGTGGCGCGGCGTACTCCCTGAGTATGCTGCTTTTTAGGGCTCGCAGAATCGATGAACCGCCGCCGTTCCCGATTTCTTGCGGGAACATCGATTCTCGCAATTGATTTCAGAATCGATATCCAGCCTGATATCTTGGAAGGATCTTCAAACAAGGCTTCATGGGTTGAACCTACGGGCAAACATAGTACTGGGAGTGTATTATAGCAGTGTTTTTCAAACTTTTTTCCCGGGGACCCATTTTTACCAACCGGCCAACCTCAGGGACCCAACCAGGCCGACCTTCGCGACCCACGCCGACCAATCTGCGATGATTGGGCACGCATGCGCAGTGCGGCCAAATTTTTAAATCTGTTCCTGGCCATTTTCAAGGCCACTTGCAGCCAGCATTATTAAAAGCCGGCTGTTGCGCGCAGATTTGCGCGATCGGGAGCACCACGACCGACGGCTCGGCGACCCTCCCGACACTCGCCCGCGACCCACCCGCGTTTGACAATGCCTGTATTACAGGCTCCCAAAACGTCAATGGGAAATAGAGGAGCAGATATGTAGACACTTTACTGAGGTGTGTAAGAATAATAATTGGGTAATTATATTAGGTGACTTTACCTTCCTCAGAATAAATCGAGACAGTCCTAGTGGAAAAAGCTTAGAGAAGATGGGTTTCTTGAAATGTATTCAGGGGAATTTTGTTGTATCAATATGTAGAAGGTCCAGCAAGAGATGGAGCAGTGCTGGACCTGGTTCTGGGAAATGAAGCCAGACTCGTGTTCAATGTGGCAGTGGGGGAGCATTTTTGTGATAGCGATTACAACACGGTACAGTTCAAGTTTGTTTTGGACAAGGAAACAGATGACCTGTGTTTTGGATTGGGGCAAGGCAGATTTTTACTAAAATATGACACAGGGCTGGATTCTCCGCAGCCCCACAGCAAAATCGATTCGGCGCTGGGACAGAGAATGGCCGTTTATGAAGAAACCGGGACCGGCTACGCTGAAGTGATTCTCCAGTAATCGCTCAAGAGTCCCCCCGCGATTCTCCACGCAAAACTGGCTGAGTTCCCGACGGCGTGGTTTTAACCACGTATTGGCCGTCGGTAACCTTGGGTGGTAGCTGCGGACTCAGTCCACGGTCGCCCTGGTGGGGTCAGGGGATCGATCACCGGGGGTGTGTGGGGGGGGGGGCCTCATGGATGGCCAGGGGTGATCGGGCAGCACGGATCCGAGCGCGTGCGATCTCGGGGAAGGGGCCGACATTTTGGATGTCACTCTGCGGTCTGCCATGTCGCACAGGGCAGCCGCTGCAGGCTCTGCCGTGCGCATGTGTGGACACCCGACCGGAAGTGCGGGGCCCCGTATCCGCCGCCAGAGCTGTGAGAAGCATTCCGGGGCCCTGCCAGCCCCCTGCCAAGTAGGAGGATCGCTCAGGACTTTCTTAATAAAGTCAAGAGTGAAACGGCAGTGTTTTTACGCTGGCGGAGGGAAATAGCCTCCGTTTTGGAGAACCCAGCCCAGGATCTGACCAAAGTTGACTGGGAACAGCTTTTTGCGGGAATATCTACAGTGGAGCAGTGGAGGGCATTCAAAAAGGAAATGGGGAGAACACAGGTTCGACGTGTTCCCTCTCGGGGGAAATGAAGGAGAAATAAGTTCAGGGAGCCCTGGATGTCTAGGACAATCCAGGACTGGATAAGGACAAAGAGTAATGCAACTGCGGCCCTCAGGAAATATAGGAAGTGCAAAAAGGAATTTAAGAAAGCATTTACAAGAGCAAAAAGGGGGCATGAAAAAGACTTATGAATAAGATTAGGGACAACCCTAAGATAAATACATTAAGGGGAAGAGGTTAACCAGAGAAAGAGTAGAGCCCTTTACAGAACAAGGGGGAAACCTGCGCTAGATCCCTTATTGGTTAATACAGACAAGAATGTTGGGGGAATGATAAGCAGGTTTGCAGACGGCACCCAGATTGATATGCTGGTTATTAGTGAAGAAAAGGTATTGTAGGCTACAGGAAGATATAGATGGGTTGGTCAGATGGGCAGAGCAGTGGCAGATGATGTTTAACCCTGATAAGTACGAGGCGATGCACTTTGGGAGAAGAAACAGGAAAAGGGAATATGTAATGAATAGCAGGACACTAGGAAGCTTGGAGTAACAGGTGAATCTTGGGGTACATGTTCACAGATCCCTGAAGGCTGCAGAGCAGGTTAACAGGGTATTTAAGAAGACTTATGGACACTTGGCTTTGTCAGTCGCGGCATAGAATATAAAAGCAAGAAGGTTATATTGGAGTTGTACCGAACATTAGGTAGGCCAGAGCTGGGGTACTGCGTGCAGTTCTGGTCACCCCATTATAGGAAGGTGATTGCATTGGAGGGAGGAGATTCACCAGGATTTTGTCTGGGATGGAGCATCTGAGCTATATTGAGAGAAGAGATAGGCTTGGATTGTTTTGTTTAGAGCAGAGAAGGCTGAGGGGGGTACGATTGAGGGCTTTGGACAGGGTAAGTAGGAAGCAGCTATTCCCCTTGGTTGAGGGGCAAATAACAAGGGAGCATAGTTTTCGGATGAGGGCAGGAAATACCAATGGGATTTGAGGAAAAGAATTGCAACCAGGGTGGTGAGAATCTGGAATGAACGGCCTGGGAAGGTAGCGGAGGCTGGAATCCTCACAACCTTTAAAAAGCACTGAGATGAACAGTTGAGCCACCATCACATTCAGAAATATGGGACAAGTGGGATTGGCATGAGTGTAGGGGTAGTTATTGTCGGTGTAAACCCAATGGACGTCACGGCCTTTACGACTCTGTGACTCCAGCCCCACAGCCTCAGCTATCCCCACCCCGGTTCGGGGCCCTGTTCCTTGTGCACGTGTGAAAATTGGGCTCGGACGTGAGTCACAGGAAGAATGCCAAGACCCATGTGGCTGTACAGCTGGCCAGAAGCCGGTGCTCTCAAGGAGGTGGGTGGATATGTGAGGGTGGCCAATATAGAGAGGAGGGAAAAAGCTGAAATAAGCTTTCAAGTGGAATTTTCTGACCCACAAATAGGTTTGTTCACAGGTCCTGATCACAAGAATGTTGTTCACAAAGAATGGTCAATAACCTGCCTCTGGGATCCACAGCTTTAAGCTGTCACCTGCATGTCCTGCGTTTGTTTTAAATTCACCCTGAGCCTTGGCAAGTTGCTGCAATGCATCTTGTAGATGGTGCAGAGCTCTGTCACTGTGCCAGTGGTGGAGGGAGTGACTGTTCAAGTTGGTGGAAGGCGTGTCGATCAAGCGGAGCTGCTTTGTCCTGGGTGTCTGAGTTAATGCAGGTGTCGTGGTGTTATGGGCCAAGATTTAGAGAACCCCAAAGTGTATCATGGAGTTCACCTGACCCACAACTTTTAATAAATTGTGGTATGGGGAGCACACGGCCCACTCTACAGGTGTGGTACAGCAGAAATGGAAAAAGTATTTTTTAAAGCAAAACAATGTTTATTCTATCAACTCAAGTTAACCTTTTTAAAACATACAGAGAACATCTCAGCAACCTTCAATTCAAATACAACCCCCAAAGAACACAACACTAAGTAATCCTTAATAGCTTCCCAAACAACATCCAGAAGACAGAAGAACGTCTTTCCACAGAAGCACATCAGGTTAAAGTCACTACTGAGAACATTTATAATTCTGAATTCACCAAATGATCAAGAGATAGTCTGTTGATGGCAGAGAGAACAGCAGTACACCTGTTTGGTCTGGCTTCAGCTCCAACACTGAAAACAAAACTAAAACACACCCTGCAGCAAACAGCCTAAAACAAAAGTAAAAAGCTGACAGACGCCCAGCTCCAACCACACTCTGATGTCACTGATAATATCCATTTCTTCAAGGTACATTTCTTAAACACCCATTTTTTAAAGGTACTCTCACATGACAGTGGATACCCCTCAATTCGCTTTGTGTTTTGTTCGAAAGCGTTCAATCGTCATGTTTTGATCTGTTCCGATGCTTAAATGTCCACGGACTTTCCCGCCCTGGACATAATCGGGGTTTGATGTGGGAAGGAGGTGTGATCACCACCTTACACCCTCCTGCCCCCACCTCTAGCACCATGGGAGATTCCAGTTAAGGTATCAGGTCAGTAACCTTCACTCCGAACTGGGGTATATGCTCGAGTCGGAACCAGATTTGAACAAACACAAAGGACAGGAGGGCAGTGCCAGGGGCATGACCGTCTGCCCCCTGAGTGACGCACTCACCTGAACACCTCCAGTAGGTTCTGCCTACAGGTGCACGCCACACCTTTATGTCAGCATGAAATGTGATTTGGGCCTCTCGTGTCATTTTCCGATTCCGTGGCCAATCCCACCGCCTAAATTGGGAGCAGATAATCCCCCCACCAAAATCTCACAATTGTTACAGTGCAGAAGGAGGCCATTCGGCCCTTCCTGTCTGTACCGGCTCTCCGAACGAGCAAGGTGACTTGGTGCTATGCCCCTGCCTTTTCCCCATACCCCTGCACATTGTGTCCGATAATTATCTCACGTTCTCTTGAACACCTCGATTGAAGCTGCCTCCACTACACTTTCAGACCCCAATCACTCGCTGTGTGAAAAGGTTTTTTCTCACGTTGCATTTGCTTCTTTTGCAAATCACTTTATATCTGTGCCCTCTCATTCTTGATCCTTTTCCGAGTGGGAGCAGTTTCTCACTATCTACTCTGCCCCCCCCCCCTCTCCCTCATGGTTTTGAACATCAGTAACAAATTTCCTCTCCGCCCTCTTCTCTCCCAAGGCGAACGATCCCAACCTCTCCCAATCTATCCTCATAACTGAGGTTTCTCAACCCTGGAAGCATTCTTGTCAACCTCTTCTGCTCTCTCTCCAACGTGTTCACTTCCTTCCCGTAGTGTGGGGCCCAGAACTGGGCACAATACGTCACCAACAGCTGCCATTCGATAAAGTGGAAGCATTGGCCACGAACGTCAATGTTTGAAGCCAGAAGGTTGTGAAGTGTCTCATCGAACAATGAGATGGTGCTCGATGATCTTCATTTGAGTGGTCAGGGGACGGAGACCGAGACTGAAAATTAAGTCTGGGCTCGGAGGTGGTTTAACCCGTTACAGGATTTTTGAGCGAAAACGAGGGTGACGGTGGAAGATTTCAGGGTTATAGAACTTAATTCTTTATTAGGAAGGTGCACGGCTGATCCTGCAGCTTTCATTGCCTGAGATCACTCTGGAGACGGCATAATGCAACTGAGGCAATGTTGCATTACGTTGGGTCGCACAGGGAACATGGCCGTTTAAACGGGTGCAGAGAAAATATGTACCTGTCCATCCTTTCTCAAGTGTAGCCAGTGGGTTGAGGATTGATGGGGGAGCCAATGGAGGGGGAAGGGTGAGATCTGGGGAAGCCTTGCCAGAGAAGCAAAATACTGCTGATCTTGGAAGCCTTACACAAAAACAGAAAGTGCTGGATACACTCAGCTGGTGTGACAGCACGTTTGGAGAGAGATGGGCAGGATTTAACTAAATGGGAAAAAGTCCCATAACAAATGCGTTTAGTCACGCGGTTCCCGGGGCTTGCAGCTATTAAACATCTCTCGCGTTAGATCATAGAATCATAGAATTTACAGTGCAGAAAGAGGCCATTCGGCCCATCGAGTCTGCACCAGTCCTTACAAAGGTCACCCTACTCAAGCCCACGTATCTACCCTATCCCCGTAACCCAGTAACCCCCACTTACCCTTTTTGGACACTAAGGGCAATTTATCATGGCCAATCCACCCAACCCGCACATTTTTGGACTGTGGGAGCAAACCGGAGCACCCGGAGGAAACCCACGCAGACACGGGGAGAACGTGCAGACTCCGCACAGACAGTGACCCAGGCCGGGAATCGAACCTGGGACCCTGGAGCTGTGAAGCAACAGTGCTAATCACTAAGCTACCGTGCTGCCCCACCATAGATAGGGGACATCAGCGGGAATGCATGGCCAAGGCCTCACATAGCCCTGTTCCTGCACTGAGGAGCTCATCGGAATGAGAGAACGGGACAACGGGACGCCATTTTTAAATGATTGAGTGGGACTAGCTGTCTCGCTGTAATATGCAGATCAGCCAAAACGTGATCCTGACCACAGGGCGGGATTCACATCACCATCACAACGCCTCGCGTGATCATGTTGGCTCTCGCGAGGCGTTGTGAGCCAGGTAGATCCCGGGGTCTTCTGGTTTCTATCGACCACGTTGCGCCGCAGTGCACGTCTTTTCGGGCACAGCGTTGCCCCAATGTTTCCACAGCGCAGGTCGGCCTTCCGCCAAGCCCACCTCCCCGACCAGCAACTCGTTCCGGGATTCCCCGGCACATCTCCTTTTTTTTGACCTTCCAGGACCGATCAGGTTGCGGAGCTGTGGTGTGGGGTGGGGTGGGGGGGGGGTTCCCTCCACCCTGCGCTCCCGACCAGAGGGGAACAGACAAAATTCAGGCCCTGGTTTCAACTCCAGTGGCTCAGGCATTGCTCGCCCTTCCCAGCTGGGAATTTGTATAAAGTGCTTGACGGGATAGTGATGAGTCTTGGACACTGCTGACCTGCATTGTTATGGCAACCGAGAGGCCATGTGGATTTGGTCCATAGTCACTATGTCAAATCTGTGTGAGAGCCGCCTGCTTAACGGTCATCTGGACTCGAAACGTTAGCTCTTTTCTCTCCCTACAGATACTGCCAGACCTGCTGAGATTTCCCAGTATTTTCTCTTTTGGTTTCAGATTCCAGCATCCGCAGTAATTTGCTTTTCTTTTTCAAATATTTTTATTCTCCTCCTTTTCCACATTTCTCCCAAATTTACACCCAACAATAAACAACAATCAGTCACGACTGCAATGTTAATCCCCATATCACTAACAACGATCCCATCCTCCCACCAAACCTCCCAAACATTAGCCCGCATGTTAGCATAAAGAAATGATAAAAAGGAATCAGGAATCACCCATAGTCACCATTAACATACATAGTCCCCCTCCCCCCAACCCTCCCAGCCGGCCGCTAATGTTCGACGTGATCTAATTCTCAAAAGTGCATAATGAATAACGCCCATGAATTGCGCCCATGAACCCCTCCAACCTTCCCCTCAGTTCAAATTTGACCTTCTCAAGAGTCAAGAATTCCAGCAGGTCCCCCCGCCACGCCAGGGCACAGGGTGGAGAGGTTGATCTCCATCTCAACAGGATCCGCCTTCGGGCGATCAATGAGACGCTAAGGCTACAACATCTGCCTCAGCGCCCGTTTCCAACCCCGGCTCGTCCGATGCCCCGAATATGGCCTCCCGGGGGCCCGGGTCCAGTTTCACATGCACCACTTTAGAGATTACCCTAAAAACCTCCTTCCAGTAATCCTCCAGCTTTGGACAGGACCAAAACATATGAACGTGGTTTGCGGAGCCCCCCCCTCCCGCAACGTTCACACACATCTTCTCCCCCCTCAAAGAGCCGGCTCATCCTCACCCTCATGAGGTGTGCTCCATACACCACCTTCAGCTGTATCAGCCCCAAATTCGCACACGAGGTGGAGGCGTTCACCCTCCGGAGCACCTCACACCAGAACCCCTCCTCCATACCCTCTCCCAACTCTTCCTCCCACTTTGCCTTGATCCCTTCCAGCAGTGCCTCCTCCTCTTTCAAAATAGCCCCGTAAACCGCCAACATTAACCCCTTCTCCAGTCCCCCTGTCGTCAGCGCCTCTTCCAGCAATGTGGAGGCCGGCTCTACTGGGAAGCTCTGTATCTCCTTTCTGGAAAATTCTCGAACCTGCATGTATCTAAATATTTCCCCTTGCTCCAGTCTATACTTCGCTTCCAGCTCCTTCAATCCTGTAAACCGACCCCCAAGAAACAAATCTTTTAGTGTCCGAATTCCTTTCTCTTCGCATCTCCGAAAATTTCCATCCCACTTCCCTGGCTCAAATCTATGATTCCCCCGAATCGGCATTTCCCTTGACCCTGCCCCCAACCCAAAGTGCTGGCGAAACTGCCTCCAATTCTCAACAAAGCTATTACTACCGGACTCCCTGAGCATCCCCTGGGGAATTTGTTTTTATCCATTTGGAGACAGCCTGTCTGACTGAGAATCAATAATATCTTATAAGAGTCTGGCACATGCCAGGTTAATGTGCGTCTGATATCAGTACCACCCACACAGTGATGTAAGAGAGAACATGACCCACAATAATAAGAGAAAGAGGACAAAGACTTTGACTGGGGGGGTTGCGGGGGAGAAAGAGGGAAGGATGAGGAGTACCTGAGAGTTCTGTGATGAATGGGCCCAGGAGATCACGGGATAGTCCGAGGAGAGAGCAGTGATGAAAGTGAGGTTGGCCTGCATCAGAGAAGTGATGATCCACTGTCCCTTCATCCAGATGACCTGTCTCAAGTGAGTTGCTGATATGTCACAAAATTATCTTCCCTCTCACAGTTTTGGGTGTGAGTTTTACAAGGAACTTAATGACCTGTTTATAGGGAACTTACTGACCGGGCAGCACGGTAGTATTGTGGTTAGCATAATTGCTTCACAGTTCCAGGGTCCCAGGTTCGATTCCCGGCTTGGGTCACTGTCGGTGCGGAGTCTGCATGTTCTCCCGGTGTGTGCATGGGTTTCCTCCGGGTGCTCCGGTTTCCTCCTACACTCCAAAGATGTGCAGGTTAGGTGGATTGGCCATGCTAAATTGTCCATAATTGCCCTTAGTATTGGGTGGGGTTACTGGGTAATGGGGATAGGGTGGAGGTTTGGGCTTGGGTCGGGTGCTCTTTCCAAGAGCCGGTGCAGGATCGATGGGCCGAAAGGCCTCCTTTTGCACTGTTGATTCTATGATCCATGGTCAATTGAGTGTTGGACTGAACCGTGTGTACCAGCAAGCATGGTGGCAGCTCCTAGCTTTTACTCTTTACTGCATATCCTTTAACAGTCAGTAAAGGCTGACAGTTACCCGACCACAGATGACTACAAACACTTCTTCAGACCAGCAACAAGTATTCATCCAATTGGCCGTGGGAAAAGAGGCGAGTTTTTTTCCAACTCATTGACCGGACGTGGGCGTCGCTGGGTAGTGTAGCATTTATTGGCCTTGAACGAGCGGCCACACACGGCCATTTCAGAGTCAGCCACAGTTGCGGTGCGTCTTGGGTCACGTGCAGGACAGGCCGGGGAAGGACAGCAGATCACCTTCCCTGAAGGACGCGAGTGAAGCTGACGGTTTTCCTTTTCCAACAAGCAACAGTGGCCACCATTAGACTTCTAATTCCAGATGTTTTAAAAAAAATTGAGGTCACATTCCGTCAGCCGCCCCGGTTGGGGTTCGAGCCCGTGTGTCTGAGAGCATTAGGTCGGATCTCTGGATTGCCAGTCCAGCTGTAACACCGCTATACCGCCACCCCCCCTCACGGGGACGATTGTCCTTCCTTCTAACGCCCAGCTCCCCGCCCCGCCCCCTTGTCAAGTGGCAGAGACGCGGGACAGAAGACCAGCTGAGGAAGTTTGCGGCGCTCATTAAGAGCCCCTCTTTTTTTTTTCTTCTTCCGAGTCTGGAGCAGGATTTTGGGTGGTGAAGATGATCACAGATGGAGTGAAGTGTGAAACATGATGGATCCTGTGCAAATGTCAAACCCAGGCAGGAAACTGGCCAAGGATAAATAATTCAAGAACATGTTGCCCGTGCTGTTGTTTCTAATCCAAGGAAACCAATATAAGAAAGAAAGAAATCCGACTGGTGCCAGAGAGAGAGAGGGAAAATGGAAAACCGAGGCCTGAGACCTGACAGAAAATGGCAATATAAAATAAGGGGTATAATCCTAATGAGGGTGTGGGAACAGAGGGATCTTGGGGAACACGTGCACCTCTTGTGAGTTAGCCCAGATCTAGGGAGCCACTGGTTTGAAATTAGGAATGGCAGAGTTGGAGCGAGGGCCGAATCGCCTCCTTCTGCTCCTTATTTGTATGTTCGGCAAGGCAGGTTGAAAAGACGCTTAATGAAAGGCAACTTTGGATCCCGGGCTCAAAGCCGAGGAATTGTGAGACACCCAACGCCAGCTCAAAGCACTGGAGAATGGTGTGCAGGACAGGGTCCCCGCAGCTCCGGAAGGATGTGAAGGCTTCCGCGAGGGAGATTCACGAGAATGGTTCCCGTAGTGAGGGACCCCTGCAACATGGGGAGGGATTTCAGAGCCTCTCCCACCGGCGACGGGATTCTGCAGTCCAACTGAAGTCAACGGGTCGCTTCATCTCACACCCCACCTTCCCCCCACCCAACCCACCTCCACCACCGCATCAGGGCCGTAAGATTCCTCCCATAGATGACTTGAAGAAGCTGGGGCTGCTCTCCTGAGGGAACAGATGGTTGGGAAGGAGATTTGATAGAGGTGGTTTAATCTGCCCAGGGCAGTATCCATCTCCAATCGCGGTCCCCGTTGGGACAACCAACATGCGGTCCCTGCTCAGGCCGGCTTTTGTACTCGGTTCTAACGAGCCTCAACCGGGTAGGCCTCTGCCCACCTACCTGGGCAGCTCATCCTCCACACGCCCCACGGGGAGGTCGATAATGGTTTCCCCCGTGTGGGTCACGGCACATTTTGAAGCAGCGTTGTGATCAGGGTTGTGAACGCTCTGCCTGAGTGTGAAGGAGGCCGAGTCAGTCAGGGCTTTCAAAATGGAGTTGGATCATTATCCGGAAAAAAAATCTTGCAGGGCAATGGGGAAAAGGCTGGGGTGGAGGGGTAGGAGGGGTGGTGGCGTGGGACTGGGTGAGCTGGTCTCGCAGTGAACTGGCACAGAAACGATGGGCCGAATGGCTTCTTCCTTGTAACCATTTTCTGATTCCAGCCTAAATCCAGCGAGCGTCTGTCTCTTCACCGCACCCCTCAGCCACCCAGCCTGCCCTATGCTCTCCATTCCAACCCTGGTCGATATAAGTCAGGGGATAGCAGGTGTGAGGGTTGATGGTATGTGGTGATCAATCGGATATAGGCAGGGGGGTTTGGAGGAGATTGGATGGCATACAAAACAATGGGACGGCCGCAAGGAATTTATCCAATCATTGTGAGAATTCACAACAATCCAATTGCACTGATCATGTGAGGGTAATATGACACAAATACATGGAGAAACATGTGCATGCACACAGATAAATGTGTGTTCTTACAAGGAAGCACACACAAACGAATGGAGGCACACGGCAACTCACAGAGGCACATGCCAACTCACTGAGGCACACGCCAACTCACGGAGGCACACGCCAACTGAAGGAGGCACATGCCAAGACACGGAGGCACACGCCAACACATGGAGGCACACACCAACACATGGAGGCACACGCTAACACATGGAGGCACACGCCAACACATGGAATCACACACCAAAGCATGGAGGCACAGACAAGCTAACAGAGGCACACACAAAGAGACACATGCAAACACAAACACATGGATACACACAAACACATGGATACACACAAACACACGGATACACACAAACACACGAATACACACACAAATATGCAGGCGCACATGCAAACAACCAGAGGCACACACACAAACACAGCTCCACACAAACAAACCCAAACATAGAGGCACAGACAAACATGCAGAGGCACACGCAAATACTGAGAAAACAGAAACACACGGAGACATGCAAGGACATGTAGACACTCACAAACATACAAAGACACAGGCACACAAACAAACAGGCACACATAGACACATGGACGCATGCAAGCACACGGAGACACACACAAACGCACGAAGGAGCGCATGGAGGTGTGCACAAATGCACAGAGGCAGACACAAACATTAAATACATAAGAAGCAAATGGAGACACACAAGCACAGAGGCACAGATGCCAGAAGTGTAGGTGCACATACCGATCGATTCTTGGTATGTGAAGTCATGCACGTACAAATGCACCAACAAACACACATGCACAGACAAAAAACAAAGAGAGGCACGCATTTCTATCAAGTGATACCCATGGACAGACTGGAGTGCACCCAGATCACGAACACGCACATACGTGAGGCGTGGCAGAAAAGAGCTCTGTTGATAAAATTGCTTGAATGGAATTCTAAGAGGGAGAGCGAGGCAGCCAAAATGCGGAGGGTGCTGGAGCTGAGAGCAGGAATTGAAACAAATTCAATGGTAGTTATTTGGAAGGACTGTACCTCTCGCTATCTCTTTGCAGCGAGCCGCCTCCAGAATCCAACCTGTCACCAGCTCGAGTGCAGGATAATTGCACCTAATTATTCAATGAATTCGTTCACAAGCTGCTGACATGTGTGATATGGATGTGCGAGCAAGGTGGGAGAATTTTGCAGCAACCTCGGCTTCTCGATTCATACACCCCCTTACATAAAAATACAGAGACACAGAAATGAATAGACACGCACACAATCAGAGGCATAAATACACAGATATGGACAGGAACACGCAGATACACGAGCCAATACATATCTATATAAACAGGCACGAATAAAAGGGCAGCACGGTAGCATAGCGGTTAGCACAATTGCTTCACAGCTCCAGGGTCCCAGGTTCGATTCCTTGCTTGGGTCACCGTCTGTGCGGAGTCTGCACATCCTCCCCGTGTGTGCATGGGTTTCCTCCGGGTGCTCCGGTTTCCTCCCACAGTCCAACGATGCGCAGGTTAGGTGGATTGGCCATGCTGAATTGCCCAGAGTATCCAAAAATGTTAGGTAGGGTTACGGGGATAGGGTGGAGGTGTGGGATTGGGTAGGGTGCTCTTTCCAAGGGCCGGTGCAGACTCGATGGGCTGAATGGCCTCATTCTGCACTGTAAATTCTATAATCTATGATTTTTACCGTGGGCGCTGGAATTATATCTTCAGCTCTTTCATTCTCACTTCCATGTTGAGTTTCTCTTCTCTTCTGACTGAGCACATTTCATGAACTTCCTGCTCGATAACATTGACTTCTGTTTCCACATCCATCGTACACGGGTTTCAGGATTTCCAAACTCCAGAACTATATTTAGATCCACCATGACCAAGTGGGCGGCACGGTAGCACAGTGGTTAGCACTGCTGCCTCACAGCGCCAGGGACCCGGGTTTGATTCCGGCCTTGGGTAACTAACTGCCTGTGCGGAGTCTGCACCTTCTCCCCGAGTCTGCGGTGGTTTCCTCCGGGTACTCCGATTTCCTCCCACAGCTCAAAGATGTGCAAGTTAGGTGGATTGGCCATACAAAAATTGCCCCTTAGTGCCCAGAACTGTGCAGGTTAGGCTACGGGATAGGCCGGGTGGGCAGGGGAGTGGACCTGGTGCACTGTCAGAGGGTCGATACAGACTCAACGGGCCAAATGGCCTCCTCCCGCACTGTAGGGATTCTATGATTCTATGACTTCAGCCTGGCGCATAACCACCAAGGAGCCTAACCATGACCGAGAGCATTATTGTTCCCCCCACTCCCACATGCTATATGGCTATGACTAATTCTCCCAGAGGTATACTACTTAGACTGGAAATAGGGCTATTTAATCGATTCCCCGCTGGGTTACTGTCTGTGTGGAGTTTGCACGTTCACCCCGAGTCTGGGTTTCCTCCGGGTGCTCCGGTTTCCTCTCACAGTCCAAAGATGTGCAGGTTAGGTGGATTGGCCGTGCTAAATTGCCCTTAGTGACCAAAAAAGGTTAGGAGGGGTTATTGGGTTACGGGGATAGGGTGGAAGTGAGGGCTTAAGTGGGTCGGTGCAGACTCGATTGGCCGAATGGCCTCCTTCGGCACTGTATGTTCTATGTTATGTATTCACAGATACAGAACAGTCTAAAATTTGCATTATGAGATACATGGAGATTTGGCTTTTCAACTGTTGAATTTCAAAAGCATGTTTAGGAGTGACAAGGAACTTTTACAACTCAATAAAGGTTTTGTAGGTAAACAGGCGAACGTATATTAAATTTAATTGGCTGAAAACAGGAAAAATATATGAAAACGTGAAAGAAAACATGATCAGAGGGGTCGGTGCAGACTCGATAGGTCGAATGGCCTCCTTCAGCACTGTTGGGATTCTATGATTTTAATTTCTGGAAAAGTTGAGTTCAAAGACGTGTTTGAGGACAATGGAATCTGAGATGAAAGGGAAAAGAGATGTTTAGCTGAGTTGTGGCAGTGTGGAGAGATGTCCAGTAGACCAGATCTGTGTGATGGAAATGGATGAAAGTTTTCAATCTGAAGCGGTCATTCCGTTAAAGCCAGAAAATGTCTTTGGGCGGGGTTTCTGGGCCCTTCCCGCCGACGGGATCTTTCAGTCCTGCCAAAGGCGACCCCTCCCCCCTCTCCCGCCCAGCAGCAGGGAAGGCAAACCACAAAAACCGCATTGACTTTGGTGGGATCAAAGGTCTCGCAGGCCACCATTGGGCGGGGGGGGGGGGGGGGGGGGGGGGGCGAGTGGATCTTTTATTTTGGTTTTCATAATGCAGTTTTGTTCTGAACTGGAAGTTGGTTGACGAGTCATGTTGTATACCATTATTAACAATAATTCTTTGCCTGGGTTAATTTTACTGGATTTTTATAATTAAAATCTATGTTGTTGCCAAGAAGGTAGTTTACCCGTGTATTTTTGACCAAGTAGAATTCTTTTGAGGCAGCAATGTAGCACAGTGGTTAGCACAGTTGCTTCACAGCTCCAGGGTCCCGGGTTCGATTCCCGGCTTGGGTCACTGTCTGTGCGGAGTCTGTACGTTCTCCCCGTGTCTGCGTGGGTTTCCTCCGGGTGCTCTGGTTCCCTCCCACAGTCCAAAGATGTGCAGGTACGTTAGATTGGCGATGCTTCCCCTTGTCTGCGTGCGTTTCACCCCCACAATCCAAAAGATGTGCAGGTTAGGCGGATTGGCCACGCTAAATTGCCCCTTAATAGGAAAAAATAATTGGGTACTCTAAATTTTTTTAAAAGTTTAAAAAAAAGATTGGTGATGCTAAATTACCATTAGTGTCCCCCCCCCCCCCCCCAAAAAAAAAGGTTAGGTGGGGTTACGGGGATAGGGTGGAGGTCTGGCATAGGGTGGAGGTATGGGCTTAGGTAGGGTGCTCTTTCCAAGGGCCATGCAGACTCGATGGGTCGAATGGCCTCCTTCTGCACAGTAAATTCTATGATTCTGTAAGAATATTTTATCTCTGTAACTTTAATCTCATGTGCTTAAGTTTTTTTCCCCAAGTAAATCTTTTCATTTTGTTAAATCCTGGAGTTCTACGCTTTTGGGGTCAGTAGCTCTTCCTCCTCGCTTTCAGAATACAAAATAGAAAGGTTTATGATCAGCAAGCCAAGCTTCCCTCCGGGATCTGGCTTGCTCAACAGATAACATCTGCTGTGGTCATAACACTGAATACAATGGAACAATTCAAATGACTAAAACTTCCTCAAAATGAACTTCAGGAGTTCCAAAAATGTGTCACAATGTTCTTCAGTCCTAAATTTCTCAAATGAAATGTTAAAAAAAAAATGAGTCTCTCCTCTCCTCGTTGGCATCTTTCTGCTGTGAGAAAACCTGACCATGTGGATTCACAGCGGGCAGCCATTATTGAGCTAATGTTATTTTCGCCTCTCTAGTGGAGAGGGCAGTATTGAGAAATTCTCAGATCTCGCAATACACAACACTTGTGAGGCTTATGTGGAACATAAAAGACTGACATACCCGTCGGGCCAGATGGCCTCTTTCTGTGCTGTAAATTATTTTGCAATATTCGGTAAACTATGCGACCTGTCTTCAAAATGTCAGAACAGGTTTCAGTACAACACTACAGGTGTGGTACAACCAGAGCTCCATACAGCTGCAACGCAACTTCTACTTCCTTGAAATTCCAACCCGTTTGGGATGAGAACCAACATTTCCTGACTCAATATTGCTCTGTTGTGTCCACTTTTCTTTTGAATCATTTTCGTGCACTGGTCCCGGACCCCTCCTGTCCCTGTTGTTTTATAATCCCTCTCTTCCTGCCGTTCAGAAAGCATTCTAATCCATCCCTCTCGGATCTGGAGTGATTCATTTTGAACTGTTGGGTAGGTTGTTACCAAGGGCCGTCGGACCACTTTGCGCCGGCCACGCTTCTGCACTACCTGCGGCGGGGGGGGGGGGGGGGGGGGGGGGGGGGCCCCCGATATTCCCATTCCGGCCACTGGGCAACGTCCCTCGGTGCTCTGGTCTCCTGCACCAGGTCAGAGTTTGTTGTCAAGATAACGGTGAGGTTCCTGGCGCGCGCGCATCCTAAGGCTGCTGTCCAAGTCGCTGTTCGAAGTATTCCTGCCCACCTTGACCCACGGCTTCCAGAGCTGCAACCTCTGAATTGGGAATACTTTACTGTTCCTCAACCGCCGCTGAGACAAGATTCTGGAACTGTGGGCGTACTTGCACTCCATGAGCTTATGGTTCGAGAAGGTAACTCATCACCAGCCTCTGAAGGGTGATGGGCAATAAATGCTAAATTGCCCGTGATGCCCACATCCCTGGAATGAGTAAATAAAGTGTGTGCCACTCCACAGTTGATTTTACAAAAATGACATCTCACCCGGAGTCTCTTTTTCAAGGAACTTGCTGCGTTTGACGTTTAAACTCAGCACAGAAAGGTAGGTCTTGTCATTGCAAGCGTAAGGACAGACAAATAAATAAGGAGGGGGAGTGGGCCATTAGTCCTGTTCTGCTTTCTCCACCAATGAAGCTGATCTGATTGTGGCCTCTACTTTCCTGCCTTCCTCCTTTACCCTTTCAATCCCCTGTCAGGAAAGCATCTCAGCCTTAAACATACTGAACGACCCAGCCTCTACAACCCTCTGCGGTAAAGAATTCCACAGATTCATTGCCATCCGAGAGAAGAAGTTCCTCCTCTTCGCCGTCTGAAATGAGTGACCCCTTACTCTGAGATTATGCACTTTAATGAGATCATGATTGATAATCCTCAACTCCACTTTCCTGCCTTATCCCCGTAAACCTTGATTCCCTTCCTGATCAAAAAACCTGTCTATCTCAGCCGCAAAATAAATTTGAGGTGCCCAATTCTTACTTTTTCCTAATTAAGGGCCAATTTAGCGCGGCCAATCCACCTAACCTGCACATCTTTGGGTTGTGGGGGTGAGACCCATGTAGACACGGGGAGAATGTGTAAACTTCACACGGACGGTGACCCAGGGCTGGGATCGATCCCGGGTCCTCAGCGCCGCAAGGCAGCAGTGCTAACCACTGCGCCACGTGCTGCCCCAACCTCAAACATACTTAATGACCCAGCCTCTACAGCTCTCTGCGATAAAGAATTCCACAGCTTCATTGCCCTCTGTGAGTATCATAGAATTTACAGTGCAGAAGGAGGTCATTCAGCCCATCGAGTCTGCACCGGCCTTTGGAAAGAGCACCCGACTTAAGCCCACACCTCCACCCTATCCCCATAACTCAACTGAACCTTTCTGGACACTAAGGAGCAAATTAGCACTGCCAATCCACCTAACCTGTACATCTTTGGACTGGGGGAGGAAACCCGAGCACCCGGATAAAATAATAATAATAATAATCACTTTTTGTCACAAGTAGGCTTCACTGAAGTTACTGTGAAAAGCCCCTAGTCGCCACATTCCGGCGCCTGTTCAGGAAGGCTGATATGTGAATCGAACCCCCACTGCTGCCTTGCTCTGCATTACAAGAGAGCTGTTTAGCCCAGTGTGCTAAACCAGCCCCAACGAAACCCACGCAGACATGGGAGAGCATGCAAGCTCCACACAGACAGTCACCTGGGGCTGGAATTGAACCCGGGACCCTGGATCTGTGAGGCAGCTATGCTAGCCACTCATTTCTGTCTAAAATGGATGACCCCTTACTCAGAGATTATGCTCTTTGCCCCAAAAGAGATCCCCTCAGCATCTACCCTGTCAAGGCTCCTGAGAACTCTGTACGTCTCAGTAAGGTCGCCTCTAAATCTTTCAAACTCCAATCAATGGCCGTGCTAAATTGTCCTGCTAACTCTGCACATCTTTGGACTGTGGGAGGAAACCGGAGCACCCAGAGGAAACCCACGCACACACGGGGAGAACGTGCAGACTCCGCACAGACAGTGACCCAACCGGGATTCGAACCTAGGACCCTGGATTGATTGATTGATTCATATTTATCGTCACGTATACCGAAGTACAGTGAAAAGTATTTTTCTGTGGCCGAGGAAACGTACACCGTACGTACATAGTCGACAAAAGAATAATCAACAGAGAACATTGACAAATGGTACATCGACAAACAGTGATTGGTTACAGTGCAGAACAAGGGCCAAACAAGAGCAGCATAGGGCGTCGTGAATAGTGTTCTTACAGGGAACAGATCAGTCCAAGGGGGAGTCATTGAGGAGTCTTGTAGCTGTGGGGAAGAAGCTGTTCCTATGCCTGGATGTGCGAGTCTTCAGACTTCTGTACCTTCAGCCTGATGGAAGGGTCTGGAAGAAGGCAATGCCTGGGTGGGAAGGGACTCTGATAATGCTGTCTGCCTTCCTAGGCAGCGGGAGGTGTGGAGTGAATCAATGTGAGGGTGGCAAGCTTGTATGATGCATTGAGCTGAGTTTACCACACTCTGCAGTTTCTTGCGGTCTTGGACTGAGCAGTTGCCATACCAAGTTGTGATGCAGCCGGATAGGATGCTCTCTATCGCACATCTGTAGACGTTCGTGAGAGTCGATGCAGACATGCCAAATTTCTTTAGCTTCCGTAGGAAGGAGAGACGTTGTTGGGCTTTCCTGACTGTTGCACCAACGTGAGTGGACCATGACAGACTGTTGGTGATGGTGACCCCCAGGAACTTAAAGCTATCGACCATCTCCACTTCAGAGCCATTGATGCAGATGGGGGGCGCGGGGGAGGGGGGGGGGGGTGGCGGGGTGCGTGCCACGCTTCCTGAAGTCTACGATCAGTTCCTTACTTTCCGCCATTTAGAGAGAGGTTCTTTTCGGTACACCATGTAACCAAGTGATCTATCTCCCTTCTGCAGTCTGATTTGTCGTTTGAGATACGGCCCACCACAGTCATACCATCCGCAAACTTATAGATGGAGTTGGAGTTGAATCTTGCCACACAGTCGTGTGTGTATAGGGAGTACAGTAGAGGACTGAGCACACATCCTTGCGAGGGCCCCAATGTTGAGGACTATTGTGGAGGAGGTGCTGTTGCCCATCCTGACAGATTGCAGTCTGTTGGTGAGGAAGTCAAGGACCCAGCTGCACAGGGAGGGGTCAAGTCCAAGATTGCAGAGTTTGGTTATTAGTCTTGTCGGGATAATGGTGTTGAAGGCGGAGCTGTAGTCTATGAACAGCAGTCTGACGTAGGCGTCCTTGTGGTCGAGATGTTCGAGAGTTGATTGGGGGGCCAGAGAGATAGCATCTGCTGTGGATCGGTTGCAGCGATAGGTGAACTGCAATGGATCGAGACCGTCTGGGAAGCTGGCATTGATCCTTCTCATGACTAGTCGCTCGAAGCATTTCATAACAGACGTCAGGGACCGGTTGGTAGTCAGTGAGGCATGCTACCTTGTTCTTCTTTGGGACTGGTATTATGGTGGTCTTCTGTAAGCAGGTGGGGACCCCAGAGTGTAGAAGTCAGGTGTTGAAGGTATCTACGAATACACTCACCAGCTGGTCAGCGCAGGCTCTGAGTACTCGCCCAGGGACTCCGTCGGGGCCTGTCGCTTTCCGCGGGTTTACTTTCAAGAAGGCAGCTCTTACCTCCGAGGCTGTAATAGTGGGTGTGGGTGTGTCCAAGGCTGATGGGGTGGGTGGCACTGATGTATTGGCTGACTGTTCAAAGCAGGCATAGAACTTGTTCAGTTGATTTGATTTGATTTCTTATTGTCACATGTATTAGTATACAGTGAAAAGTATTGTTTCTTGCATTCTGCACAAATAATGCATAACCATACATAGGGAAGGAAGGAGAGACTGCAGAATATAATGTTACAGTCATAGCAAGGGTGTAGAGAAAAGATCAACGTAATACGAGGTAGGTCCATTCAAAAGTCTGATGGCAGTAGGGAAGAAGCTGTTCTTGAGTCGGTTGGTACGTGACCTTAAACTTTGGTATCTTTTTCCTGACGGAAGAAGGTGGAAGAGAGTATGTCCGGGATGGTGGAGTCCTTAATTAAGATGGCTGCCTTTCTGAGGCTGCAGGGATTGTAGACAGGGTCGATCGATGGGAGTCTGTTTGCAATGGATTGGGCTACATTCACAACCTTTTGTAGTTTCCTGCGGTCTTGGGCAGAGCAGGATCCATACCAAGCTGTGATACAACCAGAAAGAATGCTTTCTATGGTGCATCTGTAGAAGTTGGTGAGGGTCGTAGCTGACATGCCAAATTTCCTTAGTCTTCTGAGAAAGTAGAGTTGTTGGTGGGCTTTCTTAACAGTGTCAGCATGGGGGGACCAAGACAGGTTGTTGGTGATCTGTACACCTAAAAACTTGAAGCTCTCGACCCTTTCTACTTCGTTCCCATTGATGTAGACAGGGGCATGTTCTCCACTACGCTTCCTGAAGTCGATGACAATCTCCTTTGTTTTGTTGACATTGAGGGAGAGATTATTGTCGTCACACCAGTTCACCAGATTCTCTCTCTCATTCCTATGCCCTGTCTCATCATTGTTGCGGTGGTGTCATCAGCAAATTTGTAAACCGAGTTGGAGGGGAATTTGGCCACAGTCATAGGTATAAGGAGTATAGTTGGGGGCTGAGGACACAGCCTTGTGGGGCACCGGTGTTGAGGATGATTGTGGAGGAGGTGTTGTTGCCTATCTTTACTGATTGTGGCCTGTGGGTTAGAAAGTTCAGGATCCAGTCGCAGAGGGAGGAGCCACGGAGTTTGGAGATGGGTTTTGTAGGAATGATGGTGTTGAAGGCTGAGCTGTAGTCGATAAATAGGAGTCTGACATAGGTGTCTTTGTTATCTAGGTGTTCCAGGGTAGAGTGCATGGTCATGGAGATGGCGTCTGCTGTGGACCTGTTGCAGCGGTAGGCGAACTGTAGTGGATCAAGGCAATCTGGGAGGCTGGAGTTGATTCGTGCCATGACTAACCTTTCGAAGCACTTTATGATGATGGATGTCAGAGCCACTGGACGATAGTCATTAAGGCACGCTGCTTGACTTTTATTTGGTACAAGGATGATGGTCATCTGCTTGAAGCAGATAGGGACCTCAGATTGTTGTAAAGAGAGGTTGAACGTGTCTGCGAATACCCCCGCCAGCTGATCCAGCAAGACCCGAGTGCTCGTCCGGGTACCCCATCCGGGCCAGTGGCTTTCCGTGGGTTGACCTTCGAGAAGGCTGCTCTGACATCTGCAATGATGATCTCAGGTACAAGTTCATCCGCGCCTCCTGGGGTGGAGTGCTCGCTCTCGCTGACCTCTTGCTCAAAGCAGCATAGAATGCATTGAGCTCATTAGGGAGGGGTGCGTTGGAGCTGACGATTTTACATGCCTTCATCTTGTAGTTCATTGGGGAGAGATGCTCCAGCCCCAGAGAATCCACCTGGCCTTGCTTTGGGGCCCATGATCTCGTGTAAGCCCTGCCATAGACGTCTTGGGTTTGTGTTGTTGGCCTGGGACTCTAGTTTGATGCGGTATTGTCTTTTTGCATCCATGATGTCTTTGCGTACGTCGTACCTGGATTTCTTATATAGGTCAGGGCCGTCAGACCCGAACGCCTCCGTCCAGGGCTTCAGCAGGGTCTCGAAGGGCTGAATGGCCTCCTCCTGCTCCTATTTTGTTATGTTTGTCTGTTTCGATGGAAGCTTCTAGCCCATAGCTCTGTCGTGCTCGGCTGCCGCCCATGAATTGAACTGAACTGAAGGCAGTTCTGTCAAGATGGGCTGGGCTGTTTTGAGATGTGCCTGAACAGGTTGGCCCTGCCCCAAGGCACAGCACACCTGCGGCCTGACTGGCAACTAGGATGAGCTTCTCAGGAGCGAGAGAGAGAGAGAGAGAGAGAGTGAGTGTGTGTATGTGTGTGTCTCCCTTCACCTTTCCATCTCCCGCTGAGCAGCAGCACGTACCGTTTCTGATCTGTGATTAAAACCCCGGCCTTCTGCCAGGAGCTCTTTCCTTTTTGATATCATGTTGGAAACCATGGCAACCAGCCTAGTTCGACAGTTCTGACACGGGGAATATGCGGAGCGTGCAGGCAACTGCTGGGCTGCATGTCACCCTTCCTTCCCCCCTCCCGTTCTGGGTTTCGGTAGAGGAAGCCAGGTACTGCTACATCTGCCTTTGCTTACTTGGCTGCAAAAACACAGTGTTTATCTGCTGATCCCTGTACGCAGGTCTCCAGCTGCCCTGAAACCCGTCTCTACCGGTAGGCTGATCAACCCTTGTGATCCATATATCACCATAGCGTAGCCAGGGCGTGGGGGGGGGGGGGGGGGGGGGGGGGGGGGGGGGGAGAAGGGTGTGGGGGAGGGTGTGTGGGGGGGGCGGGAGGGGCGTAGAGCGGGGAGGTGGTGGGGGGACTGACAACAGTTTTGCCAAATGGCCTGTGGAGCTTTACTATAGGCCTTGCTGAATATTTCCACCCCGCGCCCCTAAACCCCTTGGTTGGGGCCTGTACCATACTGGCGCTCTTATGGCCTGCCTTGGCAGGGCCTCGCGCCATGGCAGAGTTCTAGGCGTGAACGTTGCGGACCCCCCTGGACCGTGGCGTAAGGTCGAGCGGTTGTTCGTCTTCACGCCCGGCCTGCACCCCCAACTCCTCCCGTAGCCCACTCCGCCAGTAGTGTTGCCTTCCCTTACACACCCCCTCCTTACCCCCCACACCTCTGCCGCCAACAGTGAGGTTCTCTCTCCTGCCGGCAACCAGCCCCCAAACGGAGCACCGAAAGTTGCTGGAGTGCCTCTGGATTTGGCTACGCTTTCCTCGGCCATCAACTCCCTCGAGGTAAGATGTTATTGTTGTTCTAACTGTTGTCTTGTGGGATATTCCGGCAGGTGGTTCTGTGACAACTGGTCGTCACATGTAATGTTCGTGGTGAGCATGCGGTGGGGGTGGGGGGGGGAAGCATCGAGGTGGTTTACCAACAGGCTTCTGGCCTTGATCTTGCCAACTAAACACACAGGCCCGGTGGCAGGTTGTCTCTCCTCGGCCAACGTTCATCAACTATGGCCTCTGCACTGGGCCATTGCCAACCCCTCCCTCCTGCAGTCCATGCCCCGCCCTCCCCCTCCCCGCTCCCCCCATGCCCGTCCCAAACCAAATAGTCAGGGTGAGCTCCTCTGCCGTGGGGCAAATTGATTGGGTGGCATTGCCACGTCGCGATGATCGCGCAGACAGTTTTACGTGCAGTCCGCCGCCCCGCTGTCGCTGAATTGCATTTCCTTACGCTGGCTGGTATTGAGACAATCAGGTGAAGGCATTCACTGCCTGGCCCCTTTCAGGATTTCAACCTCCGCTTTCAACTCTGCGGCCTGCTCCTTCTTATCTCTGTAAAGCTGCAGCCAGTCAGTGGTGGCAATGCCTTCGGCTGCCGCCAGCTCTGGCATTCCCTCCCTCCCTCACTCTCTCCGTCTCATGACCACTTTCCTCGTTTCAGACACTCCTCGTAATCTACCTCACTGCCCACGTCGTAGGTCACCTGCTCGGATATCTCCTGATGTGGGTCTAACTCTGTCTGAGCAATGCTCCTGCGGAGTGCCTTGGAGCGGTTTGCAGTGTGAAAGGCGTGACATAAATGCGGGTCGTTGTCAATTCCCTGTGCACGCGCGCCCTTTCCTTCAGTCCCGCCTCCCGACGATGTTGAGGAGGATCTCTGTGTGCGGCCTGCACCTCACTTGAAGGGCTGCCCTTAAGTGGGCACCGTAGGCTAGAACATAGAACATACAGTGCAGAAGGAGGCTATTCGGCCCATCGAGTCTGCACCGACCCACATTAAGCCCTCACTTCCACCCCATCCTCGTAACCCAATAACCCCTCCTAACCTTTTTTGGACACTAAGGGCAATTTACCATGGCCAATCCACCTAACCTGCACGTCTTTGGACTGTGGGAGGAAACCGGAGCACCCGGAGCAAGCCCACGCAGACACGGGGGGTACGTGCAGACTCCGCACAGACAGTGACCCAGCAGGGAATCGAACCTGGGACCCTGGCGCTGGGAAGCCACAGTGCTATTCACTTGCGCTACTGTGCTAGTCCCGGCTACTGGGCTAGTCCAATTCCTTGTCCTGATCATGATGCATGTGGATCTTCATGTGGCGCTGAGGTGGTTCCTCTTCCATAGCTGGGTGGGAGTGGACTGAGGAGCAGGGATGCCCCCTCCCCCACCCACCCATGCCGAAGTTTCCATCCTCCGCTCTGCTATGGTCAAGCAACTACACAATAGGATCTGCATCCTTCCGCTCAGCACCACATAGGACCGGGATCTAACACCTGCACTCCCCCCCCAAAGTGTGAAACTTTTATTGTCCATCCCCAGTTGCCTTTGAGAAGGTGGTGGTGAGCTGCCTTCTTGAACCTCTGCACCCCCTGAGGCGTAGGTACACCCACAGTGCTGTTAGGTGGGGAGTTCCAGGCTCTTGACCCAACGACAGTGAAGGAACGGCCAATATGTTTCCAAGTCAGGGTGGGCCGTGACTTGAAGGGGAACCTCCAGGTGGTGGTGTTCCCATGTATCTGCTGCTCTTGTCCTTCGAAATGGGAGTGGCTGTGGGTTTGCAAGGTGCTGCCTGAGGAATCTTGGCGCGATCCTGCAGTGCATCTTGTAGTTGGTACACACGGCTGACACTGTGGCATTGGTGAGAGGGAGTGAATGTTTGTGGCTGGGGTTCCAATCAAGCGGGGCTGCATTGTGGGTGATGTGAAGTTTCTTGAGTGTTGTGGGAGCTGCACTCATCCAGGAAGGCGGGGAGTATTCCTCACATTCCTTTACAGGCTTTGGGGGAGTCTGGCCGTGAGTTACTCACCACAGGATTCCCAGCCTCTGACCTGCTCTTGTGGCCATTGCATTTATACGTCTAGTCCAGTTCATTTTCTGGTAAATGGTATCCCCCAGGATGTTGATTATGGGGGATTCAGTGATGCTAATGCAATTGACTGTCATGCGGCAATGGTTAGATCCTGTGTGGTCATTGCCTTGTGTGGTGTTACCTGTCACTTGTCAGCCAAAGCCTGGATATTGCCCAGGTCTTGCTGCATTTGGGCCTGGCCAGCTTCATTATCTGAGGAGCCACAAATGGTGCTGAATATTGTTCAGCCATCTGCAAACTTCTGACCTTATGATGGAAGGAAGGCGCACTGTAATCGCCCCTCTGGTCCGTAATCAAGGTGACTGACAAAAAAGGTACTCTGGGGACCGAGAGAACTACACTTTATTCAGCAGTCTGTTAATGGCCAGCTCCTCTGTGTCAATGATGTTGTTTGACGGATGCGTATTGGCACCAGAGATAACCCCCCGGCTGTGACTTGAATAATGCAGCAGAGTCCTTCATGATGCCACAGAGAGTTGTTCTGCTTTGGCATCTTTACAAAATAACAATCAACTTCCCCAGAAATGCAGCTCTCCCTCAGTGCAGCGTTGGAGAGCCAGCTTAGAATTTGTAGCCAAATCTGAGTAGGGAGACTTCCGGTTACGCGGTGTAGGGTGGGGGCGCCCGTGGGCCGGGATTCTCTGCCCCGCCACACCAGGGGTGGTATTCTCCGATCCTGGGGCTAAGTATTGGTGCCGTCGTAAACGGCGGGGCGTTTTACGGCAGCGTCATCTGGCCCCTCGGAGCAGCGATCCTGCGCCGCACTGGGGGCCAGCACGGCACTGGAGAGCCTCAAGCTGCTGCAGCTGCCGATACGGACGGCGCCGGTCTGCGCATGCGCGCCACGGCCGGTGTGAGTCCGTGCATGCACGTGGGTTGGCTTCTCCGCGCTGGATCCCTGGCGGAGTTAGACAGGGGCCCGGCACGGAGGAACATAGGCCCCCGCCCCCCCCCCCCCCCTCCCGGGATTAGCCCGCCCGCCGATCGGTAGGCCCCGATCGCTAGCCTGGCCACCGTGGAGGTTCCCCCCACCTCCCCCCTGAAGTCGGATCTCCCCCTCCCCCACACCAGGACAGCCCCCGCAGTCAGAACTCAGAGGACCCGCCGGGTAGGACCACATACGGACGATGCCAGCAGGACTTGACCGAACTCGCCGGGCAGCCGACCAATGGGGTTTACTATTGTGGGCACCCCCACGCCGGCGAAATGGAGAATCCAGAGCCTAGTGTTTGTCCCGATGATCCTGGGCTAGATTCTCCAGTCCCCCTAGCAGCATTTTTCTCGACAGCGCCCCACTCGCTGGCAGTGGGATTCTATCCCACCGCCGCTGGTCACTGGGAATTCCCAGTGAAGCCGCCCCACACTGCCGGGAAACCCCATTGACCGGGGGGGTGCTCTACCGAAAAGAGAATCCCAACGATCAGGGAACGACGGCTTCTTTTTACCAGTTCCATCTTAATGCGCCGGTATATTGCTGCTTGCAAAAATTTACTTAAACACTCAAGGAACGAGTTTTTAAAAAATATGCCCAAGGATTTAAAATATACAGTTCGGGAAAATATTCAATGATGAAGACGCCCCCTGTCGACACGGCAACAGCTAAGATGGCTGCCGGCTCCCCCATGCTTCTAACAATCGACACTCCGAGTAAAATTCTGGCCACTGAGCTCGACAAATTAAGATAAAGTTTGGCTCTGAAGCTGAAAAATTAATTGAAAGAATCGCTGGGTCCGATTCGGTCTTCCCCTGACACCATTCGTTTAGCTTTCGACTCTCACGCCAGCAATCTTGCCGAAAACCTTTCTGACCACAGCGACAGGGTCAATACCACTGGTGTCCAGGCTGACTGCGCCGATTTGTACCGAGACGTGAGTGCAGATCTGGCAGGGATGCGTGCAGCATTCAACAACATCAAGTCAACGGCGCACTAGAAAGGAATTAGTTCCGGATGACTCTCCCTGCCCACCTCCACATCCCATTTAACGGAGAAGATCACTTCTTTGATGCACCAGACGCTTTCCTTAAGTGACGCATGCTTAATTCTTGATGGGCTTATTAAGTTTGTGGTTTTGTCTTTGGGTTTTGAATACTTGAAGAGGCCGGTTAATGTGCTCAAAATTAATGGTCTGTTCGACTGTTTGTTTACACTAAAGCTCTTGCTACGCGGTTAGAGCAAGCAACTTTCCAATGGTGTGTTGTATAAAGTAGCTCATATGACGGGGGTATGCCCCATTGACAAAGTTGATTAGTCTACGGATACCATATAAGATGGAAGTCCTGCTGCCTACTATGTTTCTAATGGCGAGCTTAGCATTTGATTCATGGTTTTATTGAGTTAAAGGTTTATTATCCCACTGTTTGATTTTGGATCTAGTGGTTTGGGAATGTGGTGAGTGTTCTGGGGATGGAGCGTGATGGGAGGGAATGTGATGAGTGATGGGAGGGAATGTGATGAGTGTTCTGGGGATGGAACATGATGGGAGGGTTTGTAATGAGTGATGGGAGGGAATGTGATGAGTGTTCTGGGGATGGAACATGATGGGAGGGTTTTCCTGCATTGACATTGGTCAAAGACCTTTTTGTGTAGCCATTTTCATTATGTGATGGCTTTGCTTTCTTCTTCCATTCAATTTACTGACCCCTTTAAAATGTCTTCCTGTACATCTGACGAGCTCAGGCAGTCAGGGTGGTACGTGAATCAGGGTCTGATTCGTCACATGGAGGCGGGAATTTCCCCGGCCGTTGCCATTCACTTTTCCTGCTGGCAGTGCGCCCGTCCTTGGGGCTCCCACTGGCATGGGATGGATACAATGGAAATTCGCATTGGCAAGATAGAACCCCACCACCAGCGAATCTAGAGAAACACGTGGCTGGAGAATCCTGCCCAGAATGTTAGGGAGTTGGATAGCCCAGTAAAACATTCCAAAGTGTTTCCATATCTCAAGAATTTTAACAGTGATGTTGCATTTCCACCATAGTGGGCCGTATCTCGAATAACAATGAGATAGAATACAGAAGGGAGATAGAGAACCTAGTGGAGTGGTGCAGTGACAACAATCTCTCCCTCAATGCCAGCAAAACTAAAGAGCTGGTCATTGACTTCAGGAAGCAAAGTACTGTACACACCCCTGTCAGCATCAATGGGGCCGAGATGGAGATGGTTAGCAGTTTCAAATTCCATGGGGTACACATCTCCAAAAATTTGACCTGGTCCACTCACGTCGACACTACCACCAAGAAAGCACAACAGCGCCTATACTTCCTCAGGAAACTAAGGAAATTCGGCATGTCCACATTAACCCTTACCAACTTTTACAGATGTACCATAGAAAGCATCCTATCGGGCTGCATCACAGCCTGGTATGGCAACTGCTCAGCCCAAGACCGCAAGAAACTACAGAGAGTCATGAACACCGCCCAGTCCATCACACGAACCTGCCTCCCATCCATTAACTCCATCTACACCTCCCGCTGCCGGGGGAAAGCGAGCAGCATAATCAAAGATCCCTCCCACCCGGCTTACTCACTCTTCCAACTTCTTCCATCAGGCAGGAAATACAGAAGTCTGAGAACACGCACGAACAGACTCAAAAACAGCTTCTTCCCCACTGTCACCAGACTCCTAAATGACCCTCTTATGGACTGACCTGATTAATAGGATACTCCTGTATGCTTCACCCGATGCCGGTGTACCTTGTGTTGCCCTATTATGTATTTTCTTTTATTTCCTGTTCTATCCATGTACTTAAATGATCTGCTGAGCTGCTCACAGAAAAATACTTTTCACTGTACCTCACAATAAACACTAAACGTGACAATAAAGGAATCCAATCCATTTCTTCAAGAAACACATCTTCATATTAGAGATCACACCAGATTGCATAAAGCATAGGTTGGTCAGGTATTTCACTCCAGCTTTAACAGCAGAGTTAGGGGGATGGCAATTTTGATGAACAAAAGAATACAGTTCTCCCCCTTCAATGAAATCTCAGACCCTGGTGGATGTTATACAATAATTATTGGCACACTTTTTCAAACTCCCCTTCGCTTTGGTGAATGTCTGTGCCTTTAACTGGGACCACACACAATTTATCACATCACTTCTATCTTCCCTTTCTAAATCTACACACCTACCATTTTATCTTTGGAGCGGATTTAATCTGCGTTATAGGTCCAAAGACTTTTGTCCTCTCCTCCGTTTCCAAGGCTCTTTCCACCTTTATTACTCAACTGGGTCGTGTAGGCACTTGGCCGTTCCTCCACCCGGTCACCAGGAGGTTTTCCTACTTCTCTCATGTCCACCATGCTTACTAACCCATCAATCTTTCTTTGGACAGAGCTATTCTCCCCGCAGTTAAAACTGCCCAGTATTCTGCCATAGTTATATTAGACCAAGCTGGAATTTATGTGGCTAACGATTGGGAATCGCTTCCTGATTTGCGTTCCCAACAGGTGGAATTCATCTCCGGCTGGAGAACATACGGCAGTATTCTCAGTTCCTCAGACTAAGTGTTGACGCTGAGGCAGGATTCGTGGACTTCGACGACTGATTCAGTGACCATTGAGGGGCTAGGACTGGCGCCAGCTGGAAGGTGACTGATTCCAATGAAAACAGTGCCTGATTCGCCGAGTCTGTGATTGACACTCAGGAGGCTGACAAGCTGCAGCCGCATATACCCACTTCACCCCCCACACACACTCAGCCCAGCCAACAAGATGGCACTGGTTGCGCTGGATCACGCCTATCCCATTAATGGGTCGGCTGGGTCAGGGGGGCATCTAGGTGGGTGGCCTTGTGGGATACCCATACGACCTGTTCACAATGGACAGTCGGCGACGTGCGTAGCTGCATGGCTGCCTTGCTGGTTGCAGCAATGGTGTTACATGCCAATCCACCCCGACCCCACAACCCACCTTCTGGCTAATCCCCCCGACCCTGGTAGAAGCCCCCCTGCCAGCGGCACAACTGAGAGCAGACTATGGCGATGTTGGACACTTTCTGTGCCCTCTCTCTCCCCCTCAGCAGCCACCAAGCCAGCTTCACGATTTTTAAAAGCTCCAGTGCACCTCGCCCCGGGGAATTACCCCAATGGAGGCGGAGAATCGCGGAGGCCCCGGAGAATCCAGGGTCAGACCCCCTATTCTCTGCCCTGACGTTGACCATCCCTGAAGTTGATGTCGCTCGCGATTCCCACCCCCGCCGAATCTCTGGTGCCGGAGGCTTTGGGAGATGGCGGGGGCGAGATTCACGCCGCTCCCCGGTGATTCTCCGACCTGGCGGGGGGGGTTGGAGAATCCCGCCCCTGAATTGTCCAGCTGTTGGGATTGTCAATTCCCAATGACCAGGCACCCCCACCCAAGGTTTCCCAGCGGCATGGGGTGGCTTCAATTCGAAATCCGATCGACAAGCGGTGGGAAGACAGAATCCCGCTGGCAGAGAATGTGTGCGGCGCTGAGAAACACGTGACTGGGGGACTGGAGAATCCAGCTCTCCTTCCCCTTATCCAGGGAACCCATCAAGGGTGTTCTCTGTCCCCACTGCTCTTTGTCCTGGAGACAGAACCCCTGTCAATAGCCTTATTGTCCACACTGCTGAAGGGAATCCTTCGATCTGGTGTTGGCACCGTGTGTCCTTATAAGCTGATGACCTCTGATTCTATATTACTAACCCTGTTACCTGTGTTGATGACATAATTCATATTTCCAGTGCCTTTATAATAATAATAATCGCTTATTCTCACGAGTAGGCTTCAATGAAGTTACTGTGAAAAGCCCCTAGTCGCCACATTCCGGCACCTGTTCGGGGAGGCCGGTATGGGAATTGAACCCGCGCCTCTGGCCTTGTTCAGCATTACAAACCAGCTGTTTAGCCCACTGTGCTAAACCAGCTTGTTCTCTGAATATAAACTGAATATCAACACAAGTGAGTGGCGGTTCTCAATTAACTTTGCTGCCAAACAAACCCCCCCCCCCGACCCCCACCAAAAGCTTTGCCATTTTGTATATCATAGAATTCATAGAATTTACAGTGCAGAAGGAGGCCATTCGGCCCATCGAGTCTGCACCGGCTCTTGGAAAGAGCACCCTACCCAAGGTCAACAACTCCACCCTATCCCCATAACCCAGTAACCCCACCCAACACTAAGGGCAATTTTGGACACTAAGGGCAATTTAGCATGGCCAATCCACCTAACCTGCACATCTTTGGACTGTGGGAGGAAACCGGAGCACCCGGAGGAAACCCGCGCACACACGGGGAGGATGTGCAGACTCCGCACAGACAGTGACCCAAGCCGGGAATCAAACCTGGGACCCTGGAGCTGTGAAGCGATTGTGCTATCCACAATGCTACCGTGCTGCCCGTATCTGCTGCTGTTTTAGCTACTGAGGTGTGGACATAACGCACTCTCTTGCGACTCTCATAGAGCAAATTTCACAAGCCTGGTTAGCAAAATTAAAGGGGATTTGCAGCAATGGGAAAGTTTGTCTCTTTCCTCAGACAGAACTCAATCCATTCCTCTCAGATTCATGTTTCTTTCCCAATGTCTCCCTATTTTTGGACCAAAATCATTTTTTTTAATGGTTTAGGAGCTGATATCAACTTTTATCTTGCCGGGTAGAACACTTGGATTGCGTAGAGCGATACTCCAGAGAGGGTGACGGGTTGGTAGGCCAGCTCTTCCTGATCGACTCTGGTATTGGGCGGCCAGTATTCAGAAGATTTTAAGATGGCGTCATGATCCAAGTTTAAACTGGTCTCTTGCGGAAGCACACCCTTTCTGTTCATCCTTTCTTCCTGCCTTAATTTGTGCCCGATACCCTTTTACCCTCTCCAAATACAAGTCAAACCCCCGTTGTGATTTCTACTTCAAAACTATGGAAACAATGTTTCTTCAGCATTTTCAGCTTTCCACTCCTTCGCTATTAGGTACTGTTTGTAATAACCGCTTATTCCCTCCATGCGTGACCCTGGTGTTTTCCCTGAGGAGGAAGAAGGGACTCAGACGTTTCACTGATCTGTTTGTGGATGGGAACTTTGGCGGCTTTGGTGAGCTTGCAGCCAAGTTTAATTTCCCTGAATCTAGTCTGCACCACTATTTTCAAGCCCGTGGTTTTTTTTCGCTCGCACTGCCCATTCGTTCCTCAACAACCTCCGAAGTAGATTGTCGGAAGGGATTTTGCCCTTGGCCCACAGCAGCAGTAATTCTATTCCAAGGTTGTACATCCTCACGTCACCCTCCCCTCTCCATAAGGTTAGAAATGATTGGGAAGCGGAGCTTGGGTTCAACCTGACGGACGACTGGTGGGAGGAGGCGCCTTTTTAAGGTCAACTCCACATCCTCCAGTGCTCAGTCAAGCTGAACTCACTTTAACGTTCTGCACAATGTTACGGGCCAGGATTTAGAAAACTCCAAAGTATATCACGGAGTTCACCTGACCTACAACCGTTTATTTATTTTGGCTGTGGGGAGCACAAGGGTCTGCCTTTCAGGTTTTATTCAGCAGAGGTCTTAAGTACTTTTAATCAAAAACAAATTTTATTCTACGAATTTAGTTAACATTTTTATAAACACACATAGTAAGCATTTTTATCAACTACTAACATAAATATCCCACACAGCTACAGTACTCTATATATAACCCTTAATAAATTCCCCCTTTAAACTGTTCCAATTTAATAACAAGATGCCATAAACCAGAAACCCCCTTTCAAAGGTGTGGCCCAGCACACAGCACTCCAGACCTGGTTGTGAAGATCCAGTTTCCTTTCCAAAACAGCAGGTTTGAATTCCTTCCAGGAAACAGTTATTTCTTTTCAAGTTATCAAACAGTTTGGACACAGATTTTAAAATGCAGATAGAGAAAAAAACCTTCTTTCAACCTGTGCAGAACAAAACCAGTTCAAACTCAAAGCGAAAGTAAAACCAACTCCCAGAGCCACAGCCCAGCTCCTCCCACACAATGACATCACTGAAGCTATGTGATGAGACAAAAACATTTCTTCAAGCGACACTCCCCTGATAAAAGAATTCACTTTGCCAAGGCCAGAATTAGTAAGCTTTTCTCCAACACAAGCAACAAATATAGCAGGTGTTGACAAATGCCTGCAGACCATGCCCACATGTTCTCTGTCATGCAAGAAGTTGGCTGATTTTTGGTTATCCTTCTTTGACAAGGTTTTTTACAAAGTTGTGGATATTGGCCTACAGCCTGGTCCTTTAATCGCCACATATGGGGCTGGATTCTCCACTGGCGGGATGTTCCATTTTGCCGGCGGCCCGGGGTTTCCTGATGGCGTGAGGCTGGCCCACAATGGGAAACCCCATTGACCAGCCAGCATAACGGAGCATCCCGCCGGCGAAGTGCCACAGAAATGTGGCGTGGCGGGGCGGAGAATCCAGCCCATGGAGTCTCATCTGCACTGGACAGTTTCACCAGGATTGAGGCAGACGTCATCACATTTACTTCATCAATAGGCCGCAGGCAGATTTTATTAACCTGGAAGCCACCTGCTGCTTCACCTAACAGGCACGATTCACCCGAAAACTTTCTGAATCCGGTTTTGGGTGGGTTTGGCGGGGTCGGCGGCTGCAGTGCCGAGATTGACACCGCTGACCATTGGCACTTACCAGATTTTGGGGGGGACCTTGGGATGCTTTTCCTAGTTGAGGCCACACTTAAGAGAGATTTCCAGCACTGATGAGCTGACCAGCAGGATTGCTCCTCCGAGATCTGGGATTCACGTCGCATTACATTCACACATCCCCCCCATCTGGCCTGGGATTGCAAAATACTACCAAATGTCCTGGCTTGAGACAATTCAAAGACCTCTTCAACCTGGGATCACCCCTCTCTCCAGTTTCTCCGTTTGGACCTGTAAAGACTTAATTACCTTGAAAGACTCACATTCAAAGTATCGTCTTGTATCATTGACTTTGTCTATATGTTTCTGGAACCCACCTCTTCATTCACCTGAGGAAGGATCAGTGCTCCGAAAGCTAGTGATTTGAAACAAACCTGTTGGACTTTAACCTGGTGTTGTAAGACTTCTGACTGAAAAAATTACATCTCATCTCCATTTTAAATGGGTGACCCCTTATTTTTAAACGGTGACCCCTGGTTCTAGATTCTCCCACAAGAGGAGACATCCTCTCCACATCTAACCCGTCACTACCCCATCAATCGTACCGCCTGTTAATCTTCTAAACTCCGCTGGATACAACTCGAGGCTCTCCAAACTGTCCCCACGAATGAATAATGCAGAGACCTGGGCTCATGATCCATAGACACAAGTTCAAAACCCAGCATGAGACCTGGGGAATTTAAATTCAGCTTTTTAAATAAAATCTTGAATGGCAACCAACTGATCCACGTGTGATCCCAGATGCACAGCAATGTGGCCCGGGTCTTCACCCTACTCTGAACATGCCGAGCGAGACACTGAGCTGTATCGAACCATTGGAAAGAAAGAAACAGGTTACATTCACCACCTGGGTAGCAGCCACATGGGGAGGCCTGCACCTCCAGGGGCTCGGACAAGCCATCAGTTATCAATGAACACCTCCAGATGGAGAGGAGGTTGCTGATCAAGTCGGCGAAGGAGACACTACCAAGGATGCTTACTGACCACCATGAGTGGCCTAACACCACCAGCTTCCTTCAGGCTCGACTGCCAGGTAGACAAACCCGAATAATAGTAACCATCGGCCTTCCCCGCCCATGGCCAGGCACCTGGGAGAAGTCAAGTCAGATGTTACTGTGGTTACATTAGCCTATCAAGGGCCTGTCCAAAGTCGAAGCAGAAGATGCCACGGAGACAGCCTAACTATGCACAGCATGGGGCAGGTGTTTGTGATGACGGTTTGCGCTCAGTTTGAATGGTAAGGAGGCGCGTGCAGACCTGACTCAGTGGAGAGGGGGAATAAGGTGCCGCCTGCAGGTTCTGCATTTGGCAAAAGTAAGTTGATGGCACTCGGGCAGGACAGCAAAGCAATCGTAAGGACATATTGGCTGCAAGACATCTCAGCATTCCCTCAGTGCCTTTTCCAATTTGGAGTGAGACAGTTTTCTGTTTATTCACTGGGTGTGATTCTGTTTATTCGCTGGGTGTGATTCAGTTTATTCACTGGGTGCGATTCTGTTTATTCACTGGGTGTGATTCTGTTTATTCACTGAGTGTGATTCTGTTTATTCGCTGGGTGTGATTCTGTTTATTCACTGAGTGTGATTCTGTTTATTCACTGAGTGTGATTCTGTTTATTCACTGAGTGTGATTCTGTTTATTCCCTGAGTGTGATTCTGTTTATTCGCTGGGTGTGATTCTGTTTATTCACTGAGTGTGATTCTGTTTATTCACTGAGTGTGATTCTGTTTATTCACTGAGTGTGATTCTGTTTATTCCCTGAGTGTGATTCTGTTTATTCACTGAGTGTGATTCTGTTTATTCACTGGGTGTGATTCTGTTTATTCACTGGGTGTGATTCTGTCTATTCACTGGGTGTGATTCTGTTTATTCACTGGGTGTGATTCTGTTTATTCGCTGAGTGTGATTCTGTCTATTCACTGAGTGTGAGTCTGTTTATTCACTGAGTGTGATTCTGTTTATTCGCTGGGTGTGATTCTGTTTATTCACTGGGTGTGATTCTGTTTATTCACTGGGTGTGATTCTGTTTATTCGCTGGGTGTGATTCTGTTTATTCGCTGAGTGTGATTCTGTTTATTCACTGGGTGTGATTCTGTTTATTCGCTGGGTGTGATTCTGTTTATTCGCTGGGTGTGATTCTGTTTATTCGCTGAGTGTGATTCTGTTTATTCACTGGGTGTGATTCTGTTTATTCACTGGGTGTGATTCTGTTTATTCACTGGGTGTGATTCTGTTTATTCGCTGGGTGTGATTCTGTTTATTCGCTGGGTGTGATTCTGTTTATTCACTGGGTGTGATTCTGTTAATTCACTGAGTGTGATTCTGTTTATTCCCCGTGTGTGATTCTGTGTATTCACTGGGTGTGATTCTGTTTATTCACTGAGTGTGATTCTGTTTATTCGCTGGGTGTGATTCTGTTTATTCACTGGGTGTGATTCTGTTTATTCGCTGGGTGTGATTCTGTTTATTCCCTGAGTGTGATTCTGTTTATTCCCTGAGTGTGATTCTGTGTATTCACTGGGTGTGATTCTGTTTATTCACTGAGTGTGATTCTGTTTATTCACTGAGTGTGATTCTGTTTATTCGCTGGGTGTGATTCTGTTTATTCACTGGGTGTGATTCTGTTTATTCGCTGGGTGTGATTCTGTTTATTCACTGGGTGTGATTCTGTTTATTCCCTGAGTGTGATTCTGTTTATTCGCTGGGTGTGATTCTGTCTATTCCCTGAGTGTGATTCTGTTTATTCACTGGGTGTGATTCTGTGTATTCCTTGAGTGTGATTCTGTTTATTCCCCGTGTGTGATTCTGTGTATTCCCTGAGTGTGATTCTGTTTATTCCCTGAGTGTGATTCTGTGTATTCACTGGGTGTGATTCTGTTTATTCACTGAGTGTGATTCTGTTTATTCACTGAGTGTGATTCTGTTTATTCGCTGGGTGTGATTCTGTTTATTCACTGGGTGTGATTCTGTTTATTCGCTGGGTGTGATTCTGTTTATTCACTGGGTGTGATTCTGTTTATTCCCTGAGTGTGATTCTGTTTATTCGCTGGGTGTGATTCTGTCTATTCCCTGAGTGTGATTCTGTTTATTCACTGGGTGTGATTCTGTGTATTCCTTGAGTGTGATTCTGTTTATTCCCCGTATGTGATTCTGTGTATTCCCTGAGTGTGATTCTGTTTATTCGCTGGGTGTGATTCTGTCTATTCCCCGTGTGTGATTCTGTTTATTCACTGGGTGTGATTCTGTGTATTCCCTGAGTGTGATTCTGTTTATTCACTGGGTGTGATTCTGTTTATTCACTGGGTGTGATTCTGTTTATTCCCCGTGTGTGATTCTGTTTATTCACTGAGTGTGATTCTGTCTATTCCCTGAGTGTGATTCTGTTTATTCACTGGGTGTGATTCTGTTTATTCACTGGGTGTGATTCTGTTTATTCACTGGGTGTGATTCTGTTTATTCGCTGGGTGTGATTCTGTTTATTCACTGTGTGTGATTCTGTGTATTCCCTGAGTGTGATTCTGTTTATTCACTGGGTGTGATTCTGTTTATTCACTGGGTGTGATTCTGTTTATTCCCCGTGTGTGATTCTGTTTATTCACTGAGTGTGATTCTGTCTATTCCCTGAGTGTGATTCTGTTTATTCACTGGGTGTGATTCTGTTTATTCACTGAGTGTGATTCTGTTTATTCCCTGAGTGTGATTCTGTTTATTCCATGAGTGTGATTCTGTCTATTCCCTGAGTGTGATTCTGTTTATTCACTGGGTGTGATTCTGTTTATTCGCTGGGTGTGATTCTGTTTATTCACTGGGTGTGATTCTGTTTATTCACTGAGTGTGATTCTATCTATTCCCTGAGTGTGATTCTGTTTATTCGCTGGGTGTGATTCTGTTTATTCGCTGGGTTCGATTCTGTTTATTCGCTGGGTGTGATTCTGTTTATTCGCTGGGTGTGATTCTGTTTATTCACTGAGTGTGATTCTGTTTATTCGCTGGGTGTGATTCTGTTTATTCACTGGGTGTGATTCTGTTTATTCACTGAGTGTGATTCTGTCTATTCCCCGTGTGTGATTCTGTTTATTCACTGAGTGTGATTCTGTTTATTCACTGAGTGTGATTCTGTTTATTCACTGGGTGTGATTCTGTTTATTCACTGGGTGTGATTCTGTTTATTCACTGAGTGTGATTCTGTTTATTCGCTGGTTGTGATTCTGTTTATTCACTGGGTGTGATTCTGTTTATTCGCTGGGTGTGATTCTGTTTATTCGCTGGGTGTGATTCTGTTTATTCACTGGGTGTGATTCTGTTTATTCACTGAGTGTGATTCTGTTTATTCACTGGGTGTGATTCTGTTTATTCACTGAGTGTGATTCTGTTTATTCACTGGGTGTGATTCTGTTTATTCACTGAGTGTGATTCTGTTTATTCACTGGGTGTGATTCTGTTTATTCACTGGGTGTGATTCTGTTTATTCACTGAGTGTGATTCTGTTTATTCGCTGGTTGTGATTCTGTTTATTCACTGGGTGTGATTCTGTTTATTCACTGGGTGTGATTCTGTTTATTCACTGGGTGTGATTCTGTTTATTCGCTGGGTGTGATTCTGTTTATTCACTGGGTGTGATTCTGTTTATTCGCTGGGTGTGATTCTGTTTAATCACTGGGTGTGATTCTGTTTATTCGCTGGGTGTGATTCTGTTTATTCGCTGGGTGTGATTCTGTTTATTCGCTGGGTGTGATTCTGTTTATTCACTGAGTGTGATTCTGTTTATTCACTGGGTGTGATTCTGTTTATTCACTGGGTGTGATTCTGTTTATTCGCTGGGTGTGATTCTCTTTATTCGCTGGGTGTGATTCTGTTTATTCGCTGGGTGTGATTCTGTTTATTCACTGGGTGTGATTCTGTTTATTCACTGGGTGTGATTTTGTTTATTCACTGGATGTGATTTTGTTTATTCACTGGGTGTGATTCTGTTTATTCACTGGGTGTGATTCTGTTTATTCGCTGGGTGTGATTCTGTTTATTCACTGGGTGTGATTCTGTTTATTCACTGGGTGTGATTCTGTTTATTCGCTGGGTGTGATTCTGTTTATTCGCTGGGTGTGATTCTGTTTATTCGCTGGGTGTGATTCTGTTTATTCCCTGAGTGTGATTCTGTTTATTCGCTGGATGTGATTCTGTTTATTCGCTTGGTGTGATTCTGTTTATTCGCTGGGTGTGATTCTGTTTATTCCCTGAGTGTGATTCTGTTTATTCGCTGGATGTGATTCTGTTTATTCGCTGGATGTGATTCTGTTTATTCACTGGGTGTGATTCTGTTTATTCACTGGGTGTGATTCTGTTTATTCTCCGGGTCTAATTCCTGTTGATGAAAAGGACGTAAACGCTGGAATATGTGTTGACGATTTTCCACCTTTTTCGTTTTGTGATGTTTATCCCTTTGAGGTGAGAGTTGAGGTATTCTGTGCCCGTTCACCAGTGTGGGGATTTTCATGAGCACTTGATTTTTTTCTTATTATCTGTGTGGACCAACATTGTGAGCCTTAATTGAACATTAAATGGGTGCACTATGAAACAGTGGTTAGTACGGCTGCATCAGAGCCCCAGAGATCCAGGTATGATCCGGCCTCAGGTGACTGTGTGGAGTTTGAAAGTTCTCTGCGTGTCTGCGTGGGTTTCCTCCGGGTGCTCCCGGTTTCCTCCCATAGTCCAAAGATGTGCAGGTTATGTGGCTTGGCCATGCTAAATTGCCCCTCAGTGTCCAAAGATGTGGAGGTTAGGTTAGGTTCCGGGGTTGGGTGGAGGAGGGATAATAGGTAGAGTGCTCTTTCAGACGCTTGGTGCAAACTTAATGGGCCGAATGGCCTCCTTCTGCTCTGTAGGAATTCAGGGTGGCATTGTGGCACAGTGGTTAGCACTGCTGCCTCATAGTTCCAGTTCCCAGGTTCAATTCGGGTGACTGCGCGGAGTTTGCACTTTCTCCCCGTGTCTGCGTGGGTTCCCTCTGGAATGCTCCGCTTTCCTCCCACAGTCCAAAGAAGTGAAGTGGATTGGCCATGCCTTCTTGTCCCTTAGTGTCCAAAAGGTTAGGTGGTGTTGCCGGGTTACAGGGATAGAGTGGAAGCATGGGCTTGGGTAGGGTGCTCTTTCCAAGGGTCGGTGCATACTCCTTCTGCAGTGTAATGACTATGGGCGAGATTCTCCGCAAATGCAGAGAATCGTAAAGGCTGCCGTGGGACAGGCCGTGACCCACGGCAGCCTTCACGCCCACTTCCGGGGCTGATTCTCGCCCCCGGGCGGGGCTAGGAGCGCGGCCCCGTGCGTCACGGCGGCGCGGCCTTGACGACGGTCGTCAAGGCCGCACGTCAAGCATCACGCCGGCTGACACGGCCGATGACGTCGACCGTGCATGCACAGGTTGGACAACGCCAACCCGCGCATGCGCAGTTGGCGTCTTTTCCCTCAGCCGCCCCGCAAGACGTGGCGGCTTGATCTTGCGGGGCAGCGGAGGGAAAAGAGTGCGACCGTTATGGACGCACGGCCCGCGATCGGTGGGCACAGCCGTGATACTGCCGTGCCAATCGGGCCCCCAGGTGCCCCAAACGGGCATCTGACACCCGTTTCACGACGGCAGCGAGCAGGTGTGTTTGCTGCCGTGTTGAAACGGGCATGAAGGCCCGGCCGCTCGGCCCATCGGCCTCGCAGAATCGCCGCTTGCCGTAAAAAACGGCGAGCGGCGATTCGTGGCGTGGGGCGGGCGTGTAGGGGGGAGAATAGCGGGACGGTGTGAAAAATGTCGGAAGGCCCTCTCACTATTCTCCCACCCGGCTTGGGGGGCGGAGAATCGCACCCTATGATTCTATGGTTCTACGATTCTTCCTAACTGACGGTGGCATTAAATTCAGATTTCGTTATTTATTTGATTGCAAAAACCCCGGCACATAATTGTCCACGGAATTCCCCAAGTGGAGCTGATCCTTAGACCTGAAATTTTCTCCCTGGCTTCTTCCCATGTTTATCAAGATGACTAAACACGCTCCCCATGCCAACAAACGCTTCAACTGATAGAACAGATGCCAGTTTGGTTCCTCCCCAGCTACTTGAACAGAACAATCTAATCCACACAGTACAGCTCAGTGCTTTAATCAACAGCTTCCCATTCTTATAAGAGGGATAGAAAACCATATAAAACCAAACACGGCCTCCTACTGGTACCAGCACTTGGATGTAACAAAACAATATTGTAATTGTTTCATAGCTTCTGGAGGAAATGGTTACTTCGAAAGAAGGATCCCACTTTTGTTGACGATCTGGATTCCCAAATCTGACACAAATTAGATAGAGAGTAAAGCTCCCTCTACACTGTCCCCATCAAATGCTTCCTGGACAGGTACAGCATGGGTTAGGTACAGAGTAAAGCTCCCTCTGCACTGTCCCCAACAAACACTCCCAGGACAGGTACAGCACGGGATTAGATACAAAGTAAATCTCCCTCTACACTGCCCCCATCAAACACTCCCAGGACAGGTACAGCATGGTGTTAGATGCAGAGTAAAGCTCCCTCTACACTGTCCCATCAAACATCCCCGAGGACAGGTACAGCACAGGGTTAGACACAGAGTAAAGCTCCCTCTACACTGTCCCCATCAAACAGTCCCAGGACAGGTACAGCACGGGGTTAGGTACAGAGTAAAGCTCCCTCTACACTGTCCCATCAAACACTCCCAGGACAGGTACAGCACGGGGTTAGATACAGAGTAAAGCTCCCTCTACACTGTCCCATTAAACACTCCCAGGACAGGTACAGCATGGGGTTAGATACAGAGTAAAGCTCCCTCTACACTGTCCCCATCAAACACTCCCAGGACAGGTAAAACACAAGCTCAGTGGGGATTAAAGCTCCACCTTTTCACTATCTCTCCACTTTGATCACTCCCCCAGACCACTCCCCCCCCCACCCACTGTTACGTTTTCGTGCGTTGAGAAGGAGAATCATTCAGTAATCTCTTCAGCAAAGTCCAGAGTGATTGGCTAACCTTTTATACGCTGGAATGGGACATAGCCCCATTATTGGGGAAACCCACCGCAGGTTACCAAATTTTTAACAAAGCTGTTCTGTTCCTCCTGAGTACCTGTCCTTCTTCAGTAATGACGTGTTGGACTTTGGAGCTATGTTCGGTCTCACCTTCGCACACTTTGACCAGCCACCAGGATCCTGCACCTTTACCATACCATTGCGTTTTAAAGATTGGAGAGACCTGGTTAACCTGCCATAGTATGTCTTCTGCTTCCTCTTTTGAGACTGCAGTTGATGTTCTATTTTGTGACTTGCTTTGAGAGACATGGCAACGTGGTTCTTATCTTCCTGTTCATCAGTAACTGTGATTGTGACAAACCATTGCTCAAAGGTGATGCTCGACAACCGAGCAATGTCAGATCTGGGTATTCCTGGCTGTCCATCGATTGTTTTCAGTAATTGTTTTACTATTTGCACACCTTTCTCTGCCTTCCATTTGACTGTGGATATAAAGGACTGGATGTGACATTCTTGAATTCGTACTTCCGCGCAATTTCCCTCCATTCCTGACGACTAAAACATGGGCCATTGTTACTCATGACAACCTGTGGAATACCATGATGAGCAAAGATAGTTTCAGTGTGCATGATGGCACATCTGGCTGACGAGCTGGATAACTGTGCCATTTCAGGACAATTGGAAAAGTAATCTACAACAAGTAAATGCTCTTTCCCTTCGAGTCAAACAAGTCTATCCCTCCTTTCTGCCATGGAAGTGTCAGTATGTCGCCCATCTGCATTGGTTGTTTTATTTCTCCATGTTGGAATTTGAAATGAAATGAAATGAAATGAAAATCGCTTATTGTCACCAGTAGGCTTCAATGAAGTTCCTGTGAAAAGCCCCTAGTCACCACATTCCGTCCGCCTGTTCAGGGAGTCTGGTACGGGAATTGAGCCCACGCTGCTGGCCTGCCTTGGTCTGCTTTAAATGCCAGCGATTTAGCCCAGTCTGCTAAACCAGCCCATAATTTTTGACATGTCGCGCATTCCTCTACCACACTTTGAATAGCCTTGTTTTTTTAAATATGAATTTAGAGTACCCAATTATTTTATCCAATGAAGGGGCAATTTAGAGTGGCCAATCCACATATCCTGCACATCTTTTGGGCTGCATTGATGCACTATCAATTATGACGAGACGAGGGTAGAGTTTAATCGTGGCTTTATTACGTAGAGATGTGTAGCCTCCCGCAGCTGCTGCCGAAATGGCTGCTGTACGGGTAGCACACATATTTATACTCCGCCTACTGGGCGGAGCCAGCAGGCAGGGATCTACCCCCGTACCTGTAATACAGGAGCCTTACCGTAATGCACCTCATATGCGATATATATACAACAGTGGTGACTACCACATTCACCCCCTGTTAAAAAATAGTCCAGTGGGGGTGGTGGAAGACTATTTACATGCATGTGTTTACAGTTTAGGAAAAGTTTCCAAATTCAGACGATCGGGTGCCTTGATCCTCCGTTGTGAGTGTCGCAGTCCCGGTGGCGATGCAGGCGTCGGTGTGGTCGCCAGTGACTCCGGGAGTGTGTTGACTTCATTTTCATCCCCGGGTGGGATCAAGGGGAGGACGGATCATCCTGGAGCGGGGGCCATGGTGAGGTGTGCTGGGGGGAGGAAGGGTGGTGCGGGGCAGAGGGGGGGTTGTGGGGACCCAGCTGGCACCAGGTCCCTGAGGGAGACTGTGTCTTGGCGGCCGTTGGGGTACGCCACGTAGGTGTACTGTGGGTTTGCATGCAGCAGCTGTACCCTCTTGACCAACGGGTCCGCCTTGTGTTTGCAGAGGAGAACGGATCCTGGAGCTGCCAGCCACGTTGGGAGCGAAACCCCGGAGGTGGACATCCTGGGGAAGGCAAGGACATGTTCATGGGGGGTTTCATTAGTCGCAGTGCAAAGTAGCGATCAGATGGAGTGAAGGGCGTCGGGGAGGACCTCCTGCCAGCGGGAGGCTGGGAAATTCCTGGACCGTAGGGCCAGCTGGACGGCCTTCCAGACCGTCCCATTCTCCTGCTCCACCTGCCCGTTCCCCCGGGGGCTGTAGCTGGTCGTCCTGTTCGAGGCGATGCCCCTGCTGAGCAGGTACTGGCGCAGCTCATCGCTCATAAATGAGGGTCCCCGGTCGCTGTGGACGTAGGCGGGGAAATCAAACAGAGCGAAGGTGTTGTTGAGGGCTTTGATGACGATGGCAGACATCATATCGGGGCATGGGACGACGAAAGGGAACCTGGAGTATTCATTGACCACGTTAAGAAAGTACGTGTTTCGGTCGGTGGATGGGATGGGCCCATTTGAAGTCCATGCTGAGGTGTTCAAAGGGGCGGGAGGCCTTCACCAGGTGCGCTCGGTCTGGCTGGTAGAAGTGCGGTTTACACTCCGCGCAGACCTGTCAGTCTCTGGTGACAGTCCTGACCTCCTCGATGGAGTAGGGGCCTTTATGAAGTGAAAAAAACCGGGTGACCCCTGGGTGACAGAGATCGTCGTGCAGGGTCCGTAGTCGGTCAACTTGTGCGCTGGCACATGTACCGCGGGATAGGGCATCGGGGGGCTCGTTGAGCTTACCGGGGCGATACAAAATCTCGTAATTGTAGGTGAAGAGCTCCACCTCAAGATTTTATCATTTGTGATCTTGCCCCGCTGTGTGTTATTGAACATGAAGGCAACCGACCGTTGGTCAATGAGGAGAGTGAATCTCCTGCCGGCCAGGTCATGCCTCCAATGTTGCACAGTTATGGCTTGGGGCTCCTTCTTGATGGAGGAGTGCCGAATTTTGGAGGCATGGAGGGTGCGTGAAAAGAATGCCACTGGCCTGCCTGCCTGCCTGGTTGAGGGTGGCAGCCAGAGCTACGTCTGATGCATCGCTTTTGACTTGGAAGGGGAGCGTCTCGTCGACCGCGTGCACCGCGGCCTTGGCGATGTCGGCCTTGATACAGTTGAAGGCCTGGTGAGCTTCGGCCGTCAGGGGGAAAACTGTGGAGTGAATGAGTGGGCGGGCCTTGTCCGCATAGTTAGGGACGCACTGGGCATAGTACGAGAAGTACCCCAGACCGTTTGAGGGCCTTGGGGCAGTGGGGAAGGGGGAGTTCCATGAGGGGGCGCGTGCGATTGGGGTCGGGCCCCAGAACTCCATTATGAACCACATAGCCGAGGATGGCTAATCGGTTCGTGCTGAACACACTCTTCTCCTTGTTGTAGGTTAGGTTGAGGAGAGTGGCGGTGTGGAGGAATTTGGAAAGGTTCGCATCGTGGTGCTGCTGGTCGTGGCCGCAGATGGTGACGTTGTCCAGGTACAGGAAGGTGGCCCGCAGTCCATACCGGACAACCATTCGGTCCATCTCCCGTTGGATGACCGAGACCTCGTTAGTGACACCGAAGGGAACCCTAAGGAAATGGTAAAAGTGGCCGTCCGCTTCAAACACAGTGTATGGGTGGTCCGCCTTGCGGATGGGGAGCTGGTGGTAGGCAGATTTCAGGTCCACTGTCGAGAAGGCCCGGTACTGTGCAATCTGATTGACCATATCAGATATGCGTGGGAGGGGGTACGCGTCGAGCTGCGTGTACCGATTGATGGTCTGGCTGTAGTCAACGGCCATCCTGTTTTTCTCCCTAGTTTTTACAACTACCCCTCGGTAGGGGTTGTCCAGGGGCTGTTGCTGGCCTTGATAATACCTTCCCGCAGCAGTCGCTGGACCTCAGACCTGATGAAGGTTCTGTCCTGGGCGCTGTACCGTCTGCTCCTGATGGCGGCAGGTTTGTAATCCAGGGTGAGGTTTGCAAACAGAAAGGTGGGTCAACCTTAAGGGTCGTGAGATCGCAGACAGTAAGGGGTGGTAGGGGCCCGCCAAATTACAGGGTTAGGCTCTGGAAGTTGTACTGGAAGTCCAGGCCAAGTAGCAAGGCAGCGCAGAGGCTGGGGAGGACATAGAGCCAGAAGCCGCTTGAACTCTACGTCCTGGATGGTGAGGGTGGTGGTGCAGTACCCCGGGATCGCCACGGAGTGGGATCCGGAGGCCAGGGAGATTTGCTGGTTAATGGGGTGTACCGCGAGGGAGCAGCGCCTTACCGTATCGGGGTGGATGAAGCTATCAGTGCTCACGGAGTCCAGAAGGCATGATGTCTTGTACCCATCGATCTTCACTGTCGTCGACGCGGTCACGAGGTTGTGTAGTTGGGACTGGCCGTTCGTGATGGAGGCGAGACGCGGCTGGTGTTGGAAGGCCCCTGGCTGGTGAGCGGCGGTTGCAGGAGATGAGTGGCCCGATGAGGTGCCCGACGAGCAGGGGTCCTGGGTCGGGGAAGATGGCGGTGCCCACGGGGCGCACATGGCGGGCGGCGTTAAAGATGGCGTGGCCCATGGATCGCACGTGTCCTGAGGCGAGGAAGATGGCGGCACCCACAGGCCGCACGTGGCAGGTGCAGGGGATCGAGCGGGCCTGGCACACAGCAGCAAAATGTCCTTTCTTCCTGTAGGCCTTGCAGAGCGCGATCCGCGCCGGGCAGCGCTGCTGGGGGTGTTTTGTCTGTTTGCAGAAGTAACACTTGGGTCCCCTGGGGTTCGTTGGCTGCCGGGTGGCGCAGGCTTGGGGATGGCTGGGGGTGGTCACTGGTGGGGTCCATGATGTCCTGGAGGGGGGGCTGTGCGGTCGGGGGCATATGCCTGGGCATTGCGGGAGGCGACAGTGAGTGAGATCGTGAGTTTCTTGGTCGCCGCAAGGTCGAGGGTAGCCCCTTCTAAGAGGCGCTGGCAGATGTACGCCGACCCTATGCCCGGAATGAAAGAGTCTCTAATCGGGAGTTCAGAATGTTCAGTGGCCGAAACGGGCTAGCAATCGCAGTCTCTCGCCAGAGTGTGCAGGGCATGCCAGAAATCTTCCACAGACTCACCAGGGAGTTGATGCCGCGTGGACAGGAGGTGCCTGGCGTAGATTTTGTTGATCTGCTGAGCGTAGTTCTCCTTCAGTAGCGCAATGGCCTCAGCGTAGGTGGCTGCATCCCGGATGAGGGGAAAGATATCGGAGCTCAGCCGCGTGTACAGAATCTGGATCTTCTGTGCCTCTGAAGGTGGTTCTGGCGTAGATCCGATGTATGCTCCAAAGCAAGCTAGCCAATGTGTGAAGGCCGACTTGAGGGTGCAGCTGCAGGTAATCAGGCTGGATGTGGAGATCCATCGTTGTAAAATCTCTGCGTAATAAATTGATGCACTATCAATTACGACGAGATGAGATGAGGGTAGAGTTTAATCGTGGCTTTATTACAGAGATGTGTAGCCTCCCGCAGTTGCTGCTGAAATGGCTGCAGCTCGGAGAGCCCACACATTTATACTCCGCCTACTGGGCGGAGCCAGCAGGCAGGAATCTACCCCCGTACCTGTAGTACAGGAGCCTTACCGTAATACACCTCATATGTGATACATATACAACAGTGGTGACTGCCACAGGGGGTGAAACCCACGCAGACACGGAGAATGTGCAAACTCCTCACGGACAGTGACCCAGGGCTGGGATTCGAACCCGGGTCCTCAGTGCCGTAGGCAGCAATGCTAACCACTGTGCCACCGTGCTGTCCCTGAATATCCTTGTTGATCCCTGGCCACTATACTGTGTCTTGTGCTCTCCTTTTACACTTTTCAATTTTGAGGTGGTTCTCATTACTTTTTTGATAACTTCAGCTCGCAGAAAGTGGGGTATTATTATTCTGTGTTGCCTCAGTAGGAATCCATTGACTCCACTTTGTTCTGCTCTGATGCTGTGGTACTTTGAACATGACCGTTTTGGCCATCCCTCGTTGAGATTCTTGATTGTCATCTGCAGAACTTCATCCTTTTTGGTTTCTGCCACTATTAGTTTCGATTTTTCATCAGACACCGGCAGTGTCTCTGCTATCAGATTGTCATGCACTTGCACATCATCTTCAATATGATTGTCTTCCAGCATGGCTGTGGCTCTTGATAACACATCCTCAACTACAATGTGTTTGCCTGGAGTGTAAATTAGATCAAAATCATACCGCTGGAGCTTCATCATCATTCTCTGGATGAATGGTGACATCTCACTTCTGTTATTTTTGACGATACTACCCATGGTCTGTGAACTTTTTCAACCAGAAAAGTTGGTAGGCCATACACATAGCTGTGAAATTTTTCCAAGCCATTGACTAGTCCAAGACATTCCTTCTCAATTTGAGCGTTTCGACACTCAATAGTCAGTCATCGACCTAGACGCATAGGCAACTGGCTTCCAAACATCTCCATCTTCCAGCTGTAACAAAACTGCACCTGACCTATCCTTCGACCCTTCAGTCGAGGTTTCGTTTTCTTGGTCGGGCCGAAAAATCTGGCGCTGGAGCTGTTTCCTTAGAGTAAGACATTCTGGCTCATGCAAAAGTATTCATCTTTGTGATAACTTCCCTCAGACACGTTGCCTTGGCTGACAAATTTGGAATAAATTTGCCTCTAAAGTTGATCATTCCTAATATCCTCAGAACTCCTTTCTTGTCTGACAGGCTTGGCATCTTCATGATTTCCTGTATCTTTACTTGATCGGGTTGTACGGCTTGAGCAGCCAACTTTTCCCCCAGAAACGTAATTTCTTGCGTACCAAATTGACACTTGGCTTTGTTCAATCTTAGCCCATCCTTCTTAACCATTTGATGAGTCGGCCGTTGTGTTCTTCCTTCATAGAACCACATATCGTCAACGTGTACGCAAACAATTGAATACCTAGCACAATGCGTTCCGCTCCCCTGTGAAAGATTTCAGGCGTGGCTATTATCCCAAAAGGCATTCAAAGAAAACAGAAGTGCCCAAATGGAGTGTTAAGCGTGCAATACTTTGTACTCTCTTCATCCAATTTGAGTTGCCAAAAACCTTGCGATGCATCCAGTTTACTGAAGCATTTCGCACCTGACATTTTGCTTCTTATTTCTTCACGTTTTGCTTTTGGATAGTGTTGTCGTTTGATGTAGTTTGATGTCGTTTGATTGAGATCTTTAGGCTCCATGCATATTCTTAAATCAATATTGCGTTTATTAACACACACCATTGAAATGACCAAATCTGGTTCTTCTTTGATTTTCTTAATGACTCCCAGATTCGTCATTCTATCAAATTCAGCTTTCAACTGATCCCTTAATGGTGCTGGTACTCTCCTAGGATTTGCTTGGCTACCTTGACGCTGTGTTCATTAGTAACGACGTCAATGACGAATGTATCTTCTAAATTAATTTCTTCAATAGTGTTAATGCATCTTTGTAAGTCGATTGTCTTGTTAGAAAAATATTGTTTGGCAAAGTGTTTTTTTTGCCTTTGCAATCGCACAAATTTTCCCAAAGGCAGGACATTGTCTCTGTAAGTGCCTATTTCCACACCGCTTACACAAAATGGTGGCACCTGGCAATCAGTTAAAATGGCCACCTCTGTTGAGATCACGTTTTCCTCTTGGATGCATCACAACATTTATGGCATTGGCTTAATTCCGATTTTTGTGCCTAAACTTCCCTCATGTTTAACTCGTTGATTTGCTGTGCAGCTAACTTGCTGCCACGGCAAGTTTTATTGCAGCTTCGAACTGGAGCTCATTCTCCCCTGAGAGACGTTCACGCATTTTATCATTTTTTATGCCAAATACGATTCGATCCCTGGTCATTGATGATTTTAATGTGGCAAAATTACAAGTCTGAGCCTTTAATTTTAGATCTGTGAGAAAACTGTTGAAAGACTCACCTGACTGCTGTGTGCGCGTTCTGAAAATGTACCTTTCAAAAGTTTAGTTCTTCTTCGGGATACAATGCTCATCAAACTTTTTAACGATGGCATCAAATTTCTCACTATCTGCCTCTCATCAAATATAAATGTGTTGAAGATTTTGACCTGTTGCAGTGAGCAGCAACACTATGTTTCATGCATCAGGCTGCGCTTGTAGACCTTAGGCTTCCATATACAATTAAAAGCGTGTCAATTTGCATCTACGTTCCCAGTTACACAAAGGCTTTGTGGTGTTTTCAAGCCATCTATCTTTTTCTTCGGTGACCAGTTGAGATGTGTTCTTTTGATACTCTTTGTCAATTAGAAATTCTTTTAGTGGTTCGGGACCTAAGTTCTTTATTTCAGATCTTCAATTCGTAGATCACCACTTCTGGTACCATGTTACGTTCTCGTGCTTTACAATGATTTAGTCAGTGCACCAAAGAACATCTAGTTCATGACTAGTTAAGATTTATTAAATTACAATAACGTGAGTAGAAAACAGTACAAATGCTACTGATGAACTGTAAACTGTTAACAACTAGAACACGAGAGCTAATACAAAACACAACTATCCACAACTCCTCACTCAATCTCTCCGAGATTGCAGTGTCGCCTGATGTAGCTCTCCTGCCACTTGCTGGTTGGAGGTCTAACATACAGAATTGCTTATGCCTATCACTACACCTGCCTGGCTGGAGTTTGCTCTGATATTGACAAAGGCTGACATTCGACGGGAAAAGAGGCCTTTCTGTCCCTGAGGGTGACTGAGGCTTTCTCCACCTCATGGTGCCGCACTCGCTGGGCGATGGGGGTCGCGTGGGGATGGTGAAAGGGAACATCACGGGTGCCATGACGTTCTGCCTGTAGCGCGGCCTCTGATTCACCCGACTTGCCATCAACCGAGACACTCAGGCACCACTTCTCAAGGGTTCCTCAGAGTGCAGCAAGCAAACCAGATCACCCAACTGCATTCCCCCCCCCCACCCCAGCAGTACTAACAAACCCCAGCTCTACCGTGGCACCCCCTGACACTATCCTGACACTGGGTTGGGATTTCCCTGGGTATTACTTGGGCTTGAGGCTGCCCCCTGCTGAACTCTGTACGTACCTCCGAGCTCCCCTGGGAGTACTGCAAGTCTTATACACGCTTTCTGAGGCCAATCGTGCCACACGCCATTCTGACATCACGTTGGCGAGCCGGGGGGGGGGGGGGGGGGGGGGAACGGGGGGGGGGGGGGAACGGGGGGGGGGGGGTGCTGGACCATTCCTCCTTCTGGGCCTGATGTTAATTTATTACAATGAGGTTCTCAACATTCTGCCACTGGGGGCTCGGGGCGAGGAGGGGACAAATCGTGGCAGACTTTCACGCTGACTGTAAAACACGACTTTGTGCAATAATCCAAAATAAATAATTTAGGAAACGGTACTACTAAAAAAAATTCTACTCATTGACAAAGAACACATCTCAACTGGCCACCGAAGAAAAAGATAGATGGCTTTTCTCGATAATTTCCATTCCCATCACGGGAGCGGATCATCCCGTTCCATGGTCTCCCAAGTTTGCCAAGTTCCAGTCCAACCGATATTCGCAGCTGCTCCCCTGCCTCCCCCCACCTCTGTCACATCTCTCTTCTCGATGCTGCCAGTGGTTTCGAACCGCAGCCTTCACAGATTAAAAATGCACTGATCAAGGCTTTCTTTCAGAAGGTCGTGGGACTGTCTACCAGGGAATTCTAATGACTGACTGCAGGTAATCTCTCTGGCCGAGTGTGTTTGATGCGACTGAGCAGTGACATAATGGCCGCTGAAGTGGGTGCAGACCCGCCTGTAATATAATAATCTTTATTAGTGTCACAAGTAGACTTACATTAACACTGCAATGACGTTACTGTGAAAATCCCCCAGTCGGCACATTCCGGCGCCTGTTCGGGTACACTGAGGGAGAATTCAGAATGTCCAATTCATCTAACAGCACATCTTTGGACTGTGGGAGGAAACCGGAGCACCCGGAGGAAACTCAAACAGACACGGGGAGAATGTGCAGACTCTGCACAGACAGTGCCCTAAGCCGGGAATCGAAACCTGGCACCCTGGCACTGTGCAGCGACAATGCTAACCACTGTGCTATTGTGCCGTCCGTTTTGCTCGACAGAGGGGTCCGCGCAGACAGAGTGCAGGCTTGTCCACCGCATGGCGCTGACCACCGCATGCCGCTGACCAGAGCCGTTTCCTGGTGGGCTTGATTTTCATGACAAGCTGCAGAAGCTTGGAGCTCAGTGAACACTCAGTGAAGGTTGGGGTAATTGGTTTGGCAAATTAGGAAAATAAATTGACGCAAATACGTAAGAAGAACTCGCTCCTTCTCAACTGCTGACCGAGTGAGAAAAGATTGGGTGTGGGGAATGTTCCAGTTTGCCCAGAGAGAAAGCACCTGGACACTCCCGATCCCCTGGGAGACCCCCACGAGTGCCGTTCCATCCAGTTTCCGTTTGTGGAGACCAGCACTGAAGGTCGTTCGCCCGAATTCTCCAAGGCGAGGGGCGAGATCCCACACCTTTGCGTCTCGGAAACGCATATCAGAGTGAGACTTGGCGCGCCTGTAGATCCTGGAAGAGGGATCTCCCGGCATTTACACGCTGTGCCGTGTTGCCTTTTGGGTGCAATGTGCCTGCCAGACGGCGACCATGAAGTCCCATTCCCAGATTTGAACGAGCAGGAGAGTCCTCACAGGTGCCCATGTCAAGATTTATGCGGCACCATGAGATAAGGTCTGGACATTATCACATTACTATTTGAGGGAGTTTGCAGTACATTAGAACAATGTACCCCTTTTCACAGGGAAAATGAAGTAGGCAACTCTCTGAATAGATTGAGCGGGAGCAATGGGCTGGGATTATTGCAGCGGGATGGAAACATTTGGAGAGTCAGTGACATATAAAATATTAAAGCATGCCGCTGTTCAGAGAGACTTGGGTGTGCTAGTGCATGAGTCACAGAAGGTTGGTTTACAAGTGCAACAGGTGATTAAGAAGGCAAATGGAATTTTGTCCTTCATTGCTAGAGGGATGGAGTTTAAGACTAGGGAGGTTATGTTGCAATTGTATAAGGTGTTAGTGCGGCCACACCTGGAGTATTGTGTTCAGTTTTGGTCTCCTTACTTGAGAAAGGACGTACTGGCACTGGAGGGTGTGCAGAGGAGATTCACTAGGTTAATCCCAGAGCTGAAGGGGTTGGATTATGAGGAGAGGTTGAGTAGACTGGGACTGTACTCGTTGGAATTTAGAAGGATGAGGGGGGATCTTATAGAAACATTTAAAATTATGAAGGGAATAGATAGGATAGATGCGGGCAGGTTGTTTCCACTGGCGGGTGACAGCAGAACTAGGGGGCATAGCCTCAAAATAAGGGGAAGTAGATTTAGGACTGAGTTTAGGAGGAACTTCTTCACCCAAAGGGTTGTGAATCTATGGAATTCCTTGCCCAGTGAAGCAGTTGAGGCTCCTTCATTACATGTTTTTAAGGTAAAGATAGATAGTTTTTTGAAGAATAAAGGGATTAAGGGTTATGGTGTTCGGGCCGGAAAGTGGAGCTGAGTCCACAAAAGATCAGCCATGATCTAATTGAATGGCGGAGCAGGCTCGAGGGGCCAGATGGCCTACTCCTGCTCCTAGTTCTTATGTTCTTATGTTCTTATGTCCTCTCCGCGATGGTTTGCATTACCACGGAGATGGAAAATCCCATCCTTGTAAGGGCGGGTGCTTGAAAGATTGTAACTGAGTGAAACAGTGAGGGTGGGTGTGTAACACACTGTGTTATAACAATGATACAGTGAGGGTGGGTGTGTAACGCACTGTGTTATAACAATGATACAGTGAGGGTGGGTGTGTAACACACTGTTATAATCGAGCTCTACATCCTCTCCTGACTTTGGTGCTTCCTCTGGGTTGTCAACTCCTTCTATGTGGGTGTTAAAAGCCATTTTGAACATCTTAGCCCTCAAATTCCGGCTCAGTTCAGTTCCGTAAATGTAGGAATGTGCAGTGGCCCCAACACGGAACCCTGAGCCCCACTTTCAGAGCTGTATCTCCCTCCCTCGTACACCCCTTCACTGCCCTGATTCTGACTAAACTCCTTTGACGGGCGTAGCCCCTCAGTAAGTACAATATTGACTTGGACGAATTGAAGCAGAGTCAGGTCAGGATGTTACCTGGGTGCCGAGGGTTTGATTTTGGTTAGGATAGGTGTGACCAATCCGGTATTCCCTCGAATGCAACAAGTGAAGGGATGACTTAACTGAGGTTCCTGGATATTGAAATGAATTGGAGGCAAGATGGTAGATGAAGTTAAAATTCTCTACGAAATTCGGGCAGCATGATAGCGCAGTGGTTAACACTGCTGCCTCACGGTGCCAAGGACCCAGGTTCGATCCCAGCTCCGGGTCACTGTCCGTGTGGAGTTTGCACATTCTCCCCGTGTCTGCGTGGGTCTCACCCCCACAACCCAAAGATGTGCAGGATAGGTGGATTGGCCACGCTAAAGTGCCCTTAATTGGAAAATTAAAATATGATTCTCCACAGAATAGCATGGCAGGCTTGACGGGCTGAATGATCTCCTCCTACTGTCCCTTGCTTCCAACCTTTTGACCAAATTTTAAGCCATTACCAGAGTGTAATAACCCTCACAGCGACCACGAGGGATCGCTTATCGATCTCTCCGATGGGCTCATGGAGTACGGGTTCCCCATGGTAACGGATGGAGCACCGTACAGCAGGAACTCGTTCTCAAGCCTTTTCAATACCATCCCAGACTGGGAGTTCCCATTAGAACATAGAACATAGAACATTACAGCGCAGTACAGGCCCTTCAGCCCTCGATGTTGCGCCGTCCTGTGAAACCCCTCTAAAGTCCCTCTACACTATTCCCTTATCGTCCATATGCCTATCCAATGACCATTTGAATGCATTTAGTGTTGGCGAGTCCACTACTGTTGCAGGCAGGGCATTCCACGCCCTAACCCTAACCCTAATTAATCTCGGGATGAGACACGAGCTTTGTAGGCCGCAGGTGCTTTGATTTTAAATAAATTTGGTTTCACCTTTATCTTTGTTTCTCCTGGATTTCTACACCAGGGGTTGGGTCCAAAACCCCGTAGTTTTCAGTTTAATATATTAAGACACTTTCCGGCGTTACTTCAATCAAAGGTGTAAATCTCATGGAGGACGCCTGACCTTCAAACCGGATGGCACCAAACTATCCTTCAATAAGCTCCCATTAGAACATATGGGCAGCACGGTCGCATTGTGGATAGCACAATCGCTTCACAGCTCCAGGGTCCCAGGTTCGAATCCGGCTTGGGTCACTGTCTGTGCGGAGTCTGCACATCCTCTCTGTGTGTGCGTGGGTTTCCTCCGGGTGCTCCGGTTTCCTCCCACAGTCCAAAGATGTGCAGGTTAGGTGAATTGGCCATGCTAAATTGCCCTTAGTGTCCAGAAATTGGCCTTAGTGTTTGGTGGGACTACTGGGTTATGGGGATAGGGTGGGGCTGTTGACCTTGGGTAGGCTGCTCTTTCCAAGAGCCGGTGCAGACTCGATGGGCCGAATGGCCTCCTTCTGCACTGTAAATTCTATGAAAATAAGCTGTCGGGCCATTTCTCCAGCGTGAAAGGGTGACTGGGATAAACTCGGCAAGTCTTCTATTTCAATCTCATTCTGTTCTGACTGCCAGCATTTCCTTCTGTGTGCAGGCTGCGATATATACAAAAATGGACATCCTTCCAGAAAAGGCCCTTAATATTAATGAGGGTGCTGAATGAGTGCTTTGTTAGCATTTAAATCGGCGGAATAAAGGACTGAAATGGTCGAGGGGGTGGGAGTGGGGGAGAGAATCCCGTCACCATAACAACACAGAAAAAACCTTGCAAGTAGGTCTTGGTGCCAGTTTCCATAGTAATTGTACACTCAAAACATTAGGTGGGTTGATGGCATGAAAGGAAATGTGTTGAGATCAGGTGGTTTGCAAAACAGTTGACCTTTGACCTCCGTTTTCAGATCATCAAAAGTTTGCTGTTTGATTTTTTTCGGGGGTGCAGGCCGGTGGCAGTGGGATTGAAGGTTAGGTTGAGAGAGCGCACATTGATCTTTGCAGTGAATCGGTTGCCAAGGATCACAAGGAGAGTGCTTCCTCCTGATCGTACCCGGGAATCCGCGTTGCCCAGTGTCAAGCTGTATGGGACCATTCAAGGTCAAACCTTTCACAAGGTGGGGCTTGCAGTATCGTGGCCAGGCGCAGCAGGTCCTTCAACCCCCATCATCCAGCAGAGAGCCCAATTACATCGTCGCAGCCAAACTCGGACTTGCCGGATTAACCGGCCAAAGGATCGGGAAGGTTTCTCTTGCAGGTTCTCTTTTTAAGGTGAGACATTCTGCAGCTAGTCAAAGATGCCACCCGTCAAGGCATTGCTAGGACCATCTTTGTGTTCTGACACATCTACAGGCACAGAGACGATAGACAGGGGCTTCAAGTGGTTCAGGTACATCACAGGTCTATGGTCAAATTTGCGAGCTTAAGTCTCAGGTTCATATATTGAACCCGTCGGAAGTCTGAATGTATGTTGCCATAGCATGTGGGGTCTGTGCAGATTATGTAACATTGTACGTATTATAGCTTTATACACGCGGGTAAATAGTGTATAACACACTGTGTGTTACAGGGTATAACACTCCTGTATATATTATATAGCACACTGTGTTACAGGGTATAACACTCCTGTATATATTATATAGCACACTGTGTGTTACAGGGTATAACACTCCTGTATATATTATATACCACACTGTGTTACAGGGTATAACACTCCTGTATATATTATATACCACACTGTGTGTTACAGGGTATAACACTCCTGTATATATTATATAACACACAGTGTTACAGGGTATAACACTCCTGTATATATTATATAGCACACTATGTGTTACAGGGTATAACACTCTGTATATATTATATACCACATTGCGTGTTACAGGGTATCACACTCTGTATATATTATATAGCACACTGTGTGTTACAGGGTATAACACTCCTGTATATATTATATAACACACAGTGTTACAGGGTATAACACTCCTGTATATATTATATAGCACACTGTGTTACAGGGTATAACACTCCTGTATATATTATATAACACACTGTGTTACAGGGTATAACACTCCTGTATATATTATATACCACACTGTGTGTTACAGGGTATAACACTCTGTATATATTATATACCACACTGTGTGTTACAGGGTATAACACTCTGTATATATTATATAACACACTGTGTGTTACAGGGTATAACACTCCTGTATATATTATATAACACACTGTGTGTTACAGGGTATAACACTCCTGTATATATTATATAGCACACTGTGTGTTACAGGGTATAACACTCTGTATATATTATATACACACTGTGTGTTACAGGGTATAACACTCCTGTATATATTATATAACACACTGTGTGTTACAGGGTATAACACTCCTGTATATATTATATAACACACTGTGTGTTACAGGGTATAACACTCCTGTATATATTATATACCACACTGTGTGTTACAGGGTATAACACTCTGTATATATTATATAGCACACTGTGTGTTACAGGGTATAACACTCTGTATATATTATATAGCACACTGTGTGTTACAGGGTATAACACTCCTGTATATATTATATAACACACTGTGTGTTACAGGATATAACACTCCTGTATATATTATATACCACACTGTGTGTTACAGGGTATAACACTCTGTATATATTATATACCACACTGTGTGTTACAGGGTATAACACTCTGTATATATTATATAGCACACTGTGTGTTACAGGGTATAACACTCCTGTATATATTATATAACACACTGTGTGTTACAGGGTATAACACTCTGTATATATTATATAACACACTGTGTTACAGGGTATAACACTCCTGTATATATTATATAGCACACTGTGTGTTACAGGGTATAACACTCCTGTATATATTATATAGCACACTGTGTGTTACAGGGTATAACACTCCTGTATATATTATATAGCACACTGTGTGTTACAGGGTATAACACTCTGTATATATTATATAGCACACTGTGTGTTACAGGGTATAACACTCCTGTATATATTATATAGCACACTGTGTGTTACAGGGTATAACACTCTGTATATATTATATAGCACACTGTGTGTTACAGGGTATAACACTCTGTATATATTATATAGCACACTGTGTGTTACAGGGTATAACACTCTGTATATATTATATAGCACACTGTGTGTTACAGGGTATAACACTCTGTATATATTATATACCACACTGTGTGTTACAGGGTATAACACTCCTGTATATATTATATAGCACACTGTGTGTTACAGGGTATAACACTCCTGTATATATTATATACCACACTGTGTGTTACAGGGTATAACACTCCTGTATATATTATATAGCACACTGTGTGTTACAGGGTATAACACTCCTGTATATATTATATAGCACACTGTGTGTTACAGGGTATAACACTCCTGTATATATTATATAGCACACTGTGTGTTACAGGGTATAACACTCCTGTATATATTATATAACATACTGTGTATTGCAGGGTATAACACTCTGTATATATTATATACCACACTGTGTGTTACAGGGTATAACACTCTGTATATATTATATAACACACTGTGTGTTACAGGGTATAACACTCTGTATATATTATATAGCACACTGTGTGTTACAGGGTATAACACTCCTGTATATATTATATAGCACACTGTGTGTTACAGGGTATAACACTCTGTATATATTATATAGCACACTGTGTGTTACAGGGTATAACACTCCTGTATATATTATATAGCACACTGTGTGTTACAGGGTATAACACTCCTGTATATATTATATAACACACTGTGTGTTACAGGGTATAACACTCCTGTATATATTATATAGCACACTGTGTGTTACAGGGTATAACACTCTGTATATATTATATACCACACTGTGTGTTACAGGGTATAACACTCTGTATATATTATATAGCACACTGTGTGTTACAGGGTATAACACTCTGTATATATTATATAACACACTGTGTGTTACAGGGTATAACACTCTGTATATATTATATAGCACACTGTGTGTTACAGGGTATAACACTCTGTATATATTATATACCACACTGTGTGTTACAGGGTATAACACTCTGTATATATTATATAACACACTGTGTGTTACAGGGTATAACACTCTGTATATATTATATAGCACACTGTGTGTTACAGGGTATAACACTCTGTATATATTATATACCACACTGTGTGTTACAGGGTATAACACTCCTGTATATATTATATAGCACACTGTGTGTTACAGGGTATAACACTCTGTATATATTATATACCACACTGTGTGTTACAGGGTATAACACTCCTGTATATATTATATACCACACTGTGTGTTACAGGGTATAACACTCCTGTATATATTATATAACACACTGTGTGTTACAGGGTATAACACTCTGTATATATTATATAACACACTGTGTGTTACAGGGTATAACACTCTGTATATATTATATAGCACACTGTGTGTTACAGGGTATAACACTCTGTATATATTATATACACACTGTGTGTTACAGGGTATAACACTCTGTATATATTATATAGCACACTGTGTGTTACAGGGTATAACACTCTGTATATATTATATAGCACACTGTGTGTTACAGGGTATAACACTCCTGTATATATTATATAGCACACTGTGTGTTACAGGGTATAACACTCCTGTATATATTATATAGCACACTGTGTGTTACAGGGTATAACACTCCTGTATATATTATATAGCACACTGTGTGTTACAGGGTATAACACTCCTGTATATATTATATAGCACACTGTGTGTTACAGGGTATAACACTCTGTATATATTATATAGCACACTGTGTGTTACAGGGTATAACACTCCTGTATATATTATATAGCACACTGTGTGTTACAGGGTATAACACTCTGTATATATTATATAGCACACTGTGTGTTACAGGGTATAACACTCCTGTATATATTATATAGCACACTGTGTGTTACAGGGTATAACACTCTGTATATATTATATAGCACACTGTGTGTTACAGGGTATAACACTCTGTATATATTATATAGCACACTGTGTGTTACAGGGTATAACACTCTGTATATATTATATAGCACACTGTGTGTTACAGGGTATAACACTCCTGTATATATTATATAACACACTGTGTGTTACAGGGTATAACACTCCTGTATATATTATATAGCACACTGTGTGTTACAGGGTATAACACTCCTGTATATATTATATAGCACACTGTGTGTTACAGGGTATAACACTCTGTATATATTATATAGCACACTGTGTGTTACAGGGTATAACACTCTGTATATATTATATAGCACACTGTGTGTTACAGGGTATAACACTCCTGTATATATTATATAGCACACTGTGTGTTACAGGGTATAACACTCTGTATATATTATATAGCACACTGTGTGTTACAGGGTATAACACTCCTGTATATATTATATAGCACACTGTGTGTTACAGGGTATAACACTCCTGTATATATTATATAGCACACTGTGTGTTACAGGGTATAACACTCCTGTATATATTATATAGCACACTGTGTGTTACAGGGTATAACACTCCTGTATATATTATATAGCACACTGTGTGTTACAGGGTATAACACTCCTGTATATATTATATAGCACACTGTGTGTTACAGGGTATAACACTCCTGTATATATTATATAGCACACTGTGTGTTACAGGGTATAACACTCCTGTATATATTATATAGCACACTGTGTGTTACAGGGTATAACACTCCTGTATATATTATATAGCACACTGTGTGTTACAGGGTATAACACTCCTGTATATATTATATAGCACACTGTGTGTTACAGGGTATAACACTCCTGTATATATTATATAGCACACTGTGTGTTACAGGGTATAACACTCTGTATATATTATATAACACACTGTGTGTTACAGGGTATAACACTCCTGTATATATTATATAGCACACTGTGTGTTACAGGGTATAACACTCCTGTATATATTATATAGCACACTGTGTGTTACAGGGTATAACACTCCTGTATATATTATATAGCACACTGTGTGTTACAGGGTATAACACTCCTGTATATATTATATAGCACACTGTGTGTTACAGGGTATAACACTCTGTATATATTATATAGCACACTGTGTGTTACAGGGTATAACACTCCTGTATATATTATATAGCACACTGTGTGTTACAGGGTATAACACTCTGTATATATTATATAGCACACTGTGTGTTACAGGGTATAACACTCTGTATATATTATATAGCACACTGTGTGTTACAGGGTATAACACTCTGTATATATTATATAGCACACTGTGTGTTACAGGGTATAACACTCCTGTATATATTATATAGCACACTGTGTGTTACAGGGTATAACACTCCTGTATATATTATATAGCACACTGTGTGTTACAGGGTATAACACTCCTGTATATATTATATAGCACACTGTGTGTTACAGGGTATAACACTCTGTATATATTATATAGCACACTGTGTGTTACAGGGTATAACACTCTGTATATATTATATAGCACACTGTGTGTTACAGGGTATAACACTCTGTATATATTATATAGCACACTGTGTGTTACAGGGTATAACACTCTGTATATATTATATAGCACACTGTGTGTTACAGGGTATAACACTCCTGTATATATTATATAGCACACTGTGTGTTACAGGGTATAACACTCTGTATATATTATATAGCACACTGTGTGTTACAGGGTATAACACTCCTGTATATATTATATAGCACACTGTGTGTTACAGGGTATAACACTCCTGTATATATTATATAGCACACTGTGTGTTACAGGGTATAACACTCCTGTATATATTATATAGCACACTGTGTGTTACAGGGTATAACACTCCTGTATATATTATATAGCACACTGTGTGTTACAGGGTATAACACTCTGTATATATTATATAGCACACTGTGTGTTACAGGGTATAACACTCTGTATATATTATATAGCACACTGTGTGTTACAGGGTATAACACTCCTGTATATATTATATAGCACACTGTGTGTTACAGGGTATAACACTCCTGTATATATTATATAGCACACTGTGTGTTACAGGGTATAACACTCCTGTATATATTATATAGCACACTGTGTGTTACAGGGTATAACACTCCTGTATATATTATATAGCACACTGTGTGTTACAGGGTATAACACTCCTGTATATATTATATAGCACACTGTGTGTTACAGGGTATAACACTCTGTATATATTATATAGCACACTGTGTGTTACAGGGTATAACACTCCTGTATATATTATATAGCACACTGTGTGTTACAGGGTATAACACTCCTGTATATATTATATAACACACTGTGTGTTACAGGGTATAACACTCTGTATATATTATATAGCACACTGTGTGTTACAGGGTATAACACTCTGTATATATTATATAGCACACTGTGTGTTACAGGGTATAACACTCCTGTATATATTATATAGCACACTGTGTGTTACAGGGTATAACACTCTGTATATATTATATAGCACACTGTGTGTTACAGGGTATAACACTCTGTATATATTATATAGCACACTGTGTGTTACAGGGTATAACACTCTGTATATATTATATAGCACACTGTGTGTTACAGGGTATAACACTCCTGTATATATTATATACACACTGTGTGTTACAGGGTATAACACTCTGTATATATTATATAGCACACTGTGTGTTACAGGGTATAACACTCCTGTATATATTATATACCACACTGTGTGTTACAGGGTATAACACTCCTGTATATATTATATAGCACACTGTGTGTTACAGGGTATAACACTCTGTATATATTATATAGCACACTGTGTGTTACAGGGTATAACACTCCTGTATATATTATATAGCACACTGTGTGTTACAGGGTATAACACTCCTGTATATATTATATAGCACACTGTGTGTTACAGGGTATAACACTCCTGTATATATTATATAGCACACTGTGTGTTACAGGGTATAACACTCCTGTATATATTATATACACACTGTGTGTTACAGGGTATAACACTCCTGTATATATTATATAGCACACTGTGTGTTACAGGGTATAACACTCTGTATATATTATATAGCACACTGTGTGTTACAGGGTATAACACTCCTGTATATATTATATACCACACTGTGTGTTACAGGGTATAACACTCCTGTATATATTATATAGCACACTGTGTGTTACAGGGTATAACACTCCTGTATATATTATATAACACACTGTGTGTTACAGGGTATAACACTCCTGTATATATTATATACCACACTGTGTGTTACAGGGTATAACACTCCTGTATATATTATATACCACACTGTGTGTTACAGGGTATAACACTCCTGTATATATTATATACCACACTGTGTGTTACAGGGTATAACACTCTGTATATATTATATAGCACACTGTGTGTTACAGGGTATAACACTCTGTATATATTATATAACACACTGTGTGTTACAGGGTATAACACTCCTGTATATATTATATAGCACACTGTGTGTTACAGGGTATAACACTCTGTATATATTATATAGCACACTGTGTGTTACAGGGTATAACACTCCTGTATATATTATATAACACACTGTGTGTTACAGGGTATAACACTCCTGTATATATTATATAGCACACTGTGTGTTACAGGGTATAACACTCCTGTATATATTATATACACACTGTGTGTTACAGGGTATAACACTCTGTATATATTATATAGCACACTGTGTGTTACAGGGTATAACACTCTGTATATATTATATAGCACACTGTGTGTTACAGGGTATAACACTCCTGTATATATTATATAGCACACTGTGTGTTACAGGGTATAACACTCTGTATATATTATATAGCACACTGTGTGTTACAGGGTATAACACTCCTGTATATATTATATAGCACACTGTGTGTTACAGGGTATAACACTCCTGTATATATTATATAGCACACTGTGTGTTACAGGGTATAACACTCTGTATATATTATATAGCACACTGTGTGTTACAGGGTATAACACTCCTGTATATATTATATACCACACTGTGTGTTACAGGGTATAACACTCCTGTATATATTATATAACACACTGTGTGTTACAGGGTATAACACTCTGTATATATTATATAGCACACTGTGTGTTACAGGGTATAACACTCCTGTATATATTATATACACACTGTGTGTTACAGGGTATAACACTCCTGTATATATTATATAGCACACTGTGTGTTACAGGGTATAACACTCCTGTATATATTATATAACACACTGTGTGTTACAGGGTATAACACTCTGTATATATTATATAGCACACTGTGTGTTACAGGGTATAACACTCCTGTATATATTATATAACACACTGTGTGTTACAGGGTATAACACTCCTGTATATATTATATAACACACTGTGTGTTACAGGGTATAACACTCTGTATATATTATATAGCACACTGTGTGTTACAGGGTATAACACTCCTGTATATATTATATAGCACACTGTGTGTTACAGGGTATAACACTCCTGTATATATTATATAGCACACTGTGTGTTACAGGGTATAACACTCCTGTATATATTATATACCACACTGTGTGTTACAGGGTATAACACTCTGTATATATTATATAGCACACTGTGTGTTACAGGGTATAACACTCCTGTATATATTATATAGCACACTGTGTGTTACAGGGTATAACACTCCTGTATATATTATATAGCACACTGTGTGTTACAGGGTATAACACTCCTGTATATATTATATAGCACACTGTGTGTTACAGGGTATAACACTCCTGTATATATTATATAGCACACTGTGTGTTACAGGGTATAACACTCCTGTATATATTATATAACACACTGTGTGTTACAGGGTATAACACTCCTGTATATATTATATAGCACACTGTGTGTTACAGGGTATAACACTCTGTATATATTATATAGCACACTGTGTGTTACAGGGTATAACACTCCTGTATATATTATATAGCACACTGTGTGTTACAGGGTATAACACTCCTGTATATATTATATAGCACACTGTGTGTTACAGGGTATAACACTCCTGTATATATTATATAGCACACTGTGTGTTACAGGGTATAACACTCCTGTATATATTATATAACACACTGTGTTACAGGGTATAACACTCCTGTATATATTATATAACACACTGTGTGTTACAGGGTATAACACTCCTGTATATATTATATACCACACTGTGTGTTACAGGGTATAACACTCCTGTATATATTATATACCACACTGTGTGTTACAGGGTATAACACTCCTGTATATATTATATACCACACTGTGTGTTACAGGGTATAACACTCTGTATATATTATATAGCACACTGTGTGTTACAGGGTATAACACTCCTGTATATATTATATAGCACACTGTGTGTTACAGGGTATAACACTCCTGTATATATTATATAACACACTGTGTGTTACAGGGTATAACACTCTGTATATATTATATAGCACACTGTGTGTTACAGGGTATAACACTCCTGTATATATTATATAGCACACTGTGTGTTACAGGGTATAACACTCCTGTATATATTATATACCACACTGTGTGTTACAGGGTATAACACTCTGTATATATTATATAACACACTGTGTGTTACAGGGTATAACACTCCTGTATATATTATATAGCACACTGTGTGTTACAGGGTATAACACTCTGTATATATTATATAACACACTGTGTGTTACAGGGTATAACACTCCTGTATATATTATATAGCACACTGTGTGTTACAGGGTATAACACTCTGTATATATTATATAGCACACTGTGTGTTACAGGGTATAACACTCTGTATATATTATATAGCACACTGTGTGTTACAGGGTATAACACTCTGTATATATTATATACCACACTGTGTGTTACAGGGTATAACACTCCTGTATATATTATATAACACACTGTGTGTTACAGGGTATAACACTCCTGTATATATTATATAGCACACTGTGTGTTACAGGGTATAACACTCTGTATATATTATATAACACACTGTGTGTTACAGGGTATAACACTCTGTATATATTATATAGCATACTGTGTGTTACAGGGTATAACACTCTGTATATATTATATAACACACTGTGTGTTACAGGGTATAACACTCTGTATATATTATATAGCACACTGTGTGTTACAGGGTATAACACTCTGTATATATTATATAACACACTGTGTGTTACAGGGTATAACACTCTGTATATATTATATAGCATACTGTGTGTTACAGGGTATAACACTCTGTATATATTATATAGCATACTGTGTGTTACAGGGTATAACACTCTGTATATATTATATAACACACTGTGTGTTACAGGGTATAACACTCTGTATATATTATATAGCACACTGTGTGTTACAGGGTATAACACTCCTGTATATATTATATAGCACACTGTGTGTTACAGGGTATAACACTCCTGTATATATTATATAGCACACTGTGTGTTACAGGGTATAACACTCTGTATATATTATATAACACACTGTGTGTTACAGGGTATAACACTCTGTATATATTATATAGCACACTGTGTGTTACAGGGTATAACACTCCTGTATATATTATATACCACACTGTGTGTTACAGGGTATAACACTCCTGTATATATTATATAGCACACTGTGTGTTACAGGGTATAACACTCTGTATATATTATATAACACACTGTGTGTTACAGGGTATAACACTCTGTATATATTATATAACACACTGTGTGTTACAGGGTATAACACTCCTGTATATATTATATAGCACACTGTGTGTTACAGGGTATAACACTCCTGTATATATTATATAGCACACTGTGTGTTACAGGGTATAACACTCTGTATATATTATATAACACACTGTGTGTTACAGGGTATAACACTCTGTATATATTATATAGCACACTGTGTGTTACAGGGTATAACACTCCTGTATATATTATATAGCACACTGTGTGTTACAGGGTATAACACTCCTGTATATATTATATAGCACACTGTGTGTTACAGGGTATAACACTCTGTATATATTATATAGCACACTGTGTGTTACAGGGTATAACACTCCTGTATATATTATATACCACACTGTGTGTTACAGGGTATAACACTCTGTATATATTATATAGCACACTGTGTGTTACAGGGTATAACACTCCTGTATATATTATATAGCACACTGTGTGTTACAGGGTATAACACTCCTGTATATATTATATAGCACACTGTGTGTTACAGGGTATAACACTCCTGTATATATTATATAGCACACTGTGTGTTACAGGGTATAACACTCCTGTATATATTATATAGCACACTGTGTGTTACAGGGTATAACACTCCTGTATATATTATATAACACACTGTGTGTTACAGGGTATAACACTCCTGTATATATTATATAGCACACTGTGTGTTACAGGGTATAACACTCTGTATATATTATATAGCACACTGTGTGTTACAGGGTATAACACTCTGTATATATTATATAACACACTGTGTGTTACAGGGTATAACACTCTGTATATATTATATACCACACTGTGTGTTACAGGGTATAACACTCCTGTATATATTATATAGCACACTGTGTGTTACAGGGTATAACACTCTGTATATATTATATAACACACTGTGTGTTACAGGGTATAACACTCTGTATATATTATATAGCACACTGTGTGTTACAGGGTATAACACTCCTGTATATATTATATAGCACACTGTGTGTTACAGGGTATAACACTCCTGTATATATTATATAGCACACTGTGTGTTACAGGGTATAACACTCCTGTATATATTATATAGCACACTGTGTGTTACAGGGTATAACACTCCTGTATATATTATATAGCACACTGTGTGTTACAGGGTATAACACTCTGTATATATTATATAGCACACTGTGTGTTACAGGGTATAACACTCCTGTATATATTATATACCACACTGTGTGTTACAGGGTATAACACTCCTGTATATATTATATAGCACACTGTGTGTTACAGGGTATAACACTCCTGTATATATTATATAGCACACTGTGTGTTACAGGGTATAACACTCCTGTATATATTATATAACACACTGTGTGTTACAGGGTATAACACTCTGTATATATTATATAACACACTGTGTGTTACAGGGTATAACACTCCTGTATATATTATATAACACACTGTGTGTTACAGGGTATAACACTCTGTATATATTATATAGCACACTGTGTGTTACAGGGTATAACACTCCTGTATATATTATATAGCACACTGTGTGTTACAGGGTATAACACTCCTGTATATATTATATAGCACACTGTGTGTTACAGGGTATAACACTCCTGTATATATTATATACCACACTGTGTGTTACAGGGTATAACACTCCTGTATATATTATATAGCACACTGTGTGTTACAGGGTATAACACTCCTGTATATATTATATAACACACTGTGTGTTACAGGGTATAACACTCCTGTATATATTATATAGCACACTGTGTGTTACAGGGTATAACACTCCTGTATATATTATATAGCACACTGTGTGTTACAGGGTATAACACTCTGTATATATTATATACCACACTGTGTGTTACAGGGTATAACACTCCTGTATATATTATATAGCACACTGTGTGTTACAGGGTATAACACTCCTGTATATATTATATACCACACTGTGTGTTACAGGGTATAACACTCCTGTATATATTATATAACACACTGTGTGTTACAGGGTATAACACTCCTGTATATATTATATAACACACTGTGTGTTACAGGGTATAACACTCTGTATATATTATATAACACACTGTGTGTTACAGGGTATAACACTCTGTATATATTATATAACACACTGTGTGTTACAGGGTATAACACTCTGTATATATTATATAACACACTGTGTGTTACAGGGTATAACACTCCTGTATATATTATATAGCACACTGTGTGTTACAGGGTATAACACTCCTGTATATATTATATACCACACTGTGTGTTACAGGGTATAACACTCTGTATATATTATATACCACACTGTGTGTTACAGGGTATAACACTCCTGTATATATTATATAGCACACAGTGTGTTACAGGGTATAACACTCTGTATATATTATATACCACACTGTGTGTTACAGGGTATAACACTCCTGTATATATTATATAGCACACTGTGTGTTACAGGGTATAACACTCCTGTATATATTATATAGCACACTGTGTGTTACAGGGTATAACACTCCTGTATATATTATATAGCACACTGTGTGTTACAGGGTATAACACTCCTGTATATATTATATAACACACTGTGTGTTACAGGGTATAACACTCCTGTATATATTATATAGCACACTGTGTGTTACAGGGTATAACACTCCTGTATATATTATATAGCACACTGTGTGTTACAGGGTATAACACTCCTGTATATATTATATAGCACACTGTGTGTTACAGGGTATAACACTCTGTATATATTATATACCACACTGTGTGTTACAGGGTATAACACTCTGTATATATTATATAACACACTGTGTGTTACAGGTATAACACTCCTGTATATATTATATAGCACACTGTGTGTTACAGGGTATAACACTCTGTATATATTATATAGCACACTGTGTGTTACAGGGTATAACACCTGTATATATTATATACCACACTGTGTGTTACAGGGTATAACACTCTGTATATATTATATAACACACTGTGTGTTACAGGGTATAACACTCCTGTATATATTATATAGCACACTGTGTGTTACAGGGTATAACACTCCTGTATATATTATATAGCACACTGTGTGTTACAGGGTATAACACTCTGTATATATTATATACCACACTGTGTGTTACAGGGTATAACACTCCTGTATATATTATATAGCACACTGTGTGTTACAGGGTATAACACTCCTGTATATATTATATAGCACACTGTGTGTTACAGGGTATAACACTCTGTATATATTATATACCACACTGTGTGTTACAGGGTATAACATTCCTGTATATATTATATAGCACACTGTGTGTTACAGGGTATAACACTCCTGTATATATTATATAGCACACTGTGTGTTACAGGGTATAACATTCCTGTATATATTATATAACACACTGTGTGTTACAGAGTATAACACTCTGTATATATTATATACCACACTGTGTGTTACAGGGTATAACATTCCTGTATATATTATATAGCACACTGTGTGTTACAGGGTATAACACTCCTGTATATATTATATAGCACACTGCGTGTTACAGGGTATAACACTCCTGTATATATTATATAACATACTGTGTGTTACAGGGTATAACTCTCCTGTATATATTATATAGCACACTGTGTGTTACAGGGTATAATACTCTGTATATATTATATACCACACTGTGTGTTACAGGGTATAACACTCCTGTATATATTATATACCACACTGTGTGTTACAGGGTATAACACTCCTGTATATATTATATAGCACACTGTGTGTTACAGGGTATAACACTCTGTATATATTATATACCACACTGTGTGTTACAGGGTATAACACTCCTGTATATATTATATACCACACTGTGTGTTATAGGGTATAACACTCCTGTATATATTACATAGCACACTGTGTGTTACAGGGTATAACACTCCTGTATATATTATATAACATACTGTGTGTTACAGGTATAACACTCCTGTATATATTATATAGCACACTGTGTGTTACAGGGTATAACACTCCTGTATATATTATATACCACACTGTGTGTTACAGGGTATAACACTCCTGTATATATTATATACCACACTGTGTGTTACAGGGTATAACACTCCTGTATATATTATATAGCACACTGTGTGTTACAGGGTATAACACTCTGTATATATTATATACCACACTGTGTGTTACAGGGTATAACACTCCTGTATATATTATATACCACACTGTTTGTTATAGGGTATAACACTCCTGTATATATTATATACCACACTGTGTGTTACAGGGTATAATGCTCCTGTATATATTTTATAACACACTGTGTGTTACAGGGTATAACACTACTGTATATATTTTATAACACACTGTGTGTTACAGGGTATAACACTCCTGTATATATTTTATAACACACTGTGTGCTACAGGGTATAACACTCCTGTATATATTTTATAACACACTGTGTGCTACAGGGTATAACACTCCTGTATATATTATATAATACACTGTGTGTTACAGGGTATAACACTCCTGTATATATTATATAATACACTGTGTGTTACAGGGTATAACACTCTGTATATATTATATAGCACACTGTGTGTTACAGGGTATAACACTCCTGTATATATTTTATAACATACTGTGTGCTACAGGGTATAACACTCCTGTATATATTATATAGCACACTGTGTGTTACAGGGTATAACACTCTGTATATATTTATAACACACTGTGTGCTACAGGGTATAACACTCCTGTATATATTTTATAACACACTGTGTGTTCCAGGGTCCTGAATATATGTTGTGATAATTTGCGTTATTTCGGACTACAACCTTGCTTCTAATTTTGCTTTGCAGAGTCAGTTGTTCCAACTCACCGAGTTTAGCAGTCTCTTGAGATGTGCACTGTACATGTTACTTTCGCCTTTTGCGCCCTCTGAAATGTTTGTTTGAGCATTTATACTGGGGAATTTAGTCCTCTGGAAATAGAGATAAAGCTGACTTTGATTTCTAATTCTTTTGCTTGAATGAAGAACAAAGATGATTGACTCTCTCTGCAGGAACATGTTCCCGTGCATGACGGTTAAGAAAACAAAGTCAGCAGCTGAACTGACACCCAGGCCTGGCCACAAGCCCGAGGGAGGATCTGCGTCCAAGTATCAACAGGCTTGCCGACGGAAAGCAGCAGACCTGGGTAGAGTAGCAGAGAGGGAGGTAGATAGAGAGAGAGAGAGAGAGATAGTGTGGAGAATAGGAGTTAACTGAGTCAGACAGAAAGAGTTGAAGGCGTCAGGGGCGAGGTACATGAGTCCAAAATGGACTGAGAAGGAGAGGGGGAGGGAGAACGTGGAGAGGGAGATGAAGAGGATAAGGGATCGTGGGATGAAGGGAAAGTGAGAAAGAATTGAGAGTAAGGGAGAAGAACGGAAACCAAGGAGCCGTGGAAGAGGGGCTGGAAGTGGTAGTACAGGAAAGAAGGAACAGTTTGCAATTGAGTGGCAAATGCCAAAAGGCTGCAGAGCTGGGAATCCGAAGTCAGACCGCGAGCTGGGAAATCTTCGCAGGCGTGCGAGCGTGCATGGAGTCCCAACAATGGGCCGCTATTGACCCAAACCGTTAACTTTTTTGACTCGGATCCCAGCTGCTGCCAGACCCGCCGAAAGTTTCTGTCTCTACCTGTTTCGATTGCCTTTGTACAGCACCTTCCCCATCCTGAGCCCGCAGCAGCCACGGAGTCACTGCTGCCGTTATCCTTCCGGGCAAACATGGGTAGGAACATTGTGGGACTAACCGGGAATCCCAAGGGAGAGGGTAGATTAGAATATCTGCCCATTGTTTCTCTCCATCGACTCCAGTGCAGAGCCAAGTCAGGCAAGGGGCTGGGGTGTAAGGGCAGCTTTGACCCCTGCTATCCTTGGGGAGGCAGTGGCACAGTGGTACTGTCACTGGACTAATAATCTAGAAACACATTGTGATTCTCTGGGGATTCCAGGTTCGAATCCCACCACGGGAGATGGTAAAATTGGAATTCCGTAAAATGTTGAATGGTAACCATAAGGTACAGGAGCAGAATTCGGCCATTCGACCCATCGAGTCTGCTCTGCCATTCAATCATGGCTGATATGTTCCTCTTCTGCTTTCTCTCCACAACCCCTGATCCCCTTACTAATCAAGAAATCCCTTATGTTTCCATTTAATGGGCAATTTAGCATGGCCAATCCACCTATCCTGCACATCTTTGGGTTGTTGAGGTGAGACCCACGCAGACACAGGGAGAATGTGCAAACTCTACACGGACAATGACCCAGGGCCAGGATCGAACCACTGTACCCCGTGTCGCCCCTGAGAAACCCCCTTATTAATCAAGAACATCAGATAGTGGTTAAAAACCCCATCTCGTTCGCTCATATCCTTTAGGAAAGGAAATCTGCCATCTTACCTGGTCTGGCCTACAAGTGTCTCCAGACCCACAGCAAATGTGGTTGACACTTAAATGCCCTCTGAAATGGTCCCGTAAGCCAGGCAATTCTTTATGGATAGGTGGAAAATGCTGGCCCACATTAATGGACAGAAAAAAAGAAAGTTCCCTCTGAGGTAGAGCAGCTGTGCAGCAATCTTAAAGGGAACGAGCAAAACAGACTGCGCACCAATTGCTCCCCAGTTTCCATGGAAATGTGTGCCGACACAGCACCCGAGCCAGAAATAAGAGAAGTTAAAATGGGAGGAGGGTGTAACATGCTCTGAACTCGTCCTGATGAGTGAGTTACGTTCAAGTCAGGGTTTCTGAGACTCAAATAGAAAATTGCTTTAATTCTAAGTTGCATTCCTCCACCCTGCTGTGTTACGGTGCAAGACCAGGCCCCAATGTATATTCGGAAACCGGACAAAACCGCAGCTCTATTTCGATCTGTAAAACTGAGGAAAAGATAGTTTGTTCCAGGAGTGGTTACACTTTTATATTAAAACAAACTTTAATATTAACACAGGAGTAACAGTATCAACATCACAGAAAATAGCTTTTCAATTAACAACTAAACAATTCTTAAAATTAAAAATAGACTTCAACAACTCACTTATACCTGCTCTGTCTCCAATTTAGCAAAGCTCATTCCTGGTTAAACGCTACTTGTAAATGAAGTTAACAAATACAGGGATTCTTGCTGCACTTTTGTGTCGACATTCCCTCTCAGAAAAGTACAGAGAGACCCTTTCAGGCACAACCTTCAAATCCTTCTGACTTTGTCAGACTCCTGCTCAACCTGACAGCGTTTGGAAAATCTGCTGCTCAACTTAAAAACTCCTAGCAGACTGCCAAACCTTTGTGAAAATGAACAACTACAGGCAGACCTGGCTCCTCCCATTGATTACATTATCGTTATCTCACTCAGGTCCCATGACCTTCTTACCTCAACCTGAACACAATTGGCATGATTCAGCCACCGCGTTGACACAATGCAGGGCCGGACGCAATGGATGAATCCCACGAAAGCCCCAAATCGGGCTCCCTGTCGGGCCAATTGCGAGTCATGCTACTCACTACTCTTTGGGTGGCAAACTGAACAGTGGTTAGCACTGGAGTCACAGCTCCAGTGACTCAGGTGATGGTGTAGAGTTTGCACTTTCTCTCAGTGTCTGTGTGGGTTTCCTCTGGGTGCCCCAGTTTCCTCCTACAGTCCAATGCTGTGCAGGTGAGGTGGATTGTCCAGAATAAAATTGCACATTAGTGTCCAAAGATGTGCAAGTTAAATGGGGCTGTGGGATGACAGGGATAGAACAAAGAACAAAGAACAATACAGCACAGGAACAGGTCCCTTCGGCCCTCGAAGCCTGTACCGCTCATGATACCAACCTTTGCCAAAACTCTCAGCACTTCTTTGTGCCGTATCCCTCTATACCCATCCTATCTATGTGTTTATCAAGATGCCTTGTGGATGCCACTAATTTATCTGCTTCCACAACCTCCCCTGGCAATGCAGTCCAGACACTCACCATCCTCTGAGTAAAAAATCTGCCTCTAAACTTTGCCCCCCAGGACCTTAAACCTATGCCCTCTGGTGACTGACCCCTCCGCCCTGGGAAAGAGTACCTGCCCATCCACCCTATCCATGCCCCGCATAATCTTGTAGACCTCTATTAGGTCACCCCTCAACCTCCGTCTTTCTAATGAAAACAGTCCGAGTCTATTCAGCCTCTCCACATAGCAGGCCAGGCAACATCCTGGTAAACCACATCTGTACCCTCTCCAAAGCCCTCACATCCTGCTGGTAGTGTGGCGACCAGAATTGTGCGCAATATTCCAAGTGCGGCCTTACCAAGGTTCTATACAACTGTAGCATGACTTCCCAGTTTTAATACTCGATGCCCCGTACAATGAAGGCAAGCATTCCATCTGCTATCTTGACTACCTTGTCCCCTTGTGTTGCCACCTTCAAATATCTGTGCACCTGCACACCCAGATCTCTCTGACTTTCTATATTCCTAAGAGTTTTACCATTTACAGTATATTTCCCCTCTGTTAGACCTACCAAAATGCATTACCTCACATTTGTCCGGATTAAACTCCATTTGCCATTTCTCTGCCCAAGTCTACAACCTATCTATGTCCTGCTGTATCTTCTGACAATCCTCAACACTATCTGCCACTCCTCCAACCTTGGTGTCATCCGCGAACTTACTAATCAGACCAGCTACATTTTCCTCCACAAACAACAGATGCCCCAGCACCGATCCCTGTGGAACACCACTAGTCACAGCCTTCCATTCAGAAATAAACCCTTCTACTGCTACCCTTTGCCTTCTATGACCGAGCCAATTCTATATCCATCTTACCACCTCACCTCTGATCCCGTATGACTTCACCTTTTGTACCAGTCTGCCATGAGGCACCTTGTCAAAGGATTTACTGTAGTCCATGTAAACATCATCTACTGCCCTCCCCTCATCAAACATCTTTGTTCCCTCCTCAAAAAACTCAATCAAGTTAAAGAGACATGACATCCCCTCACAAAACCATGCTGTCTATCACTTATGAGTCCATTTGTTTCCAAATGGGTATAAATCCTGTCCCTGAGAATTCTCTCCAATAATTTACCTACTCCCGACGTGAGGCTCACCGGCCTATAGTTTGCAGGATTATCCCTGCTACCTTTCTTAAACAGCGGTACCACATTAGCTATTCTCCAGTCCTCTTGGATCTCACCTGTAGCCAATGAGGATACAAAAATGTCAGTCAAGGCCCCAACAATTTCCTCCCTTGCTTCCCTCAGTATTCTGGGATAACTCCCATCTGGCCCAGGAGACTTAGCTACCTTAATATCTGTTAAAAGACCCAATACCTCCTTCTTTTCGATGTCAACATGACCCAGACTGTCCACACACCCTACCTAAGAATCATCTTCCACAAAGTCCCTTTCTTTAGTGAACACTGATGCAAAGTACTCATTTAGTACCTCGCCCATTTCCTCTGGCTCAACACATGATTCCACTCACTGTCCTTAAGTGGTTCAATCATTTCCATGGCCACCCTCTTGCTTTTTACATATGACTAAAAAGCTTTGTGATTCAACTTAATCCTCCTTGCCAAGAGCTTTTCATGACCCCTTCTAGCCCTCTTAATTTCTCGCTTCAGTACCTTCCTACTTTCTTTATACTCCTCAAGGGTTTCGACTGTTCCCACCCTTCTAGACCGTACAAAAGTCTCCTTTTTCTTTTTGACGAGGTTCACAATATCCCTCGTTATCCAAGGCTCCCTAAACTTCCCATACTTATCCTTCGTTCTCTCAGGAACGTGACTTTCCTGAATCCTAATCAACTGCTGCTTGAAAGACTCCCACATGTCCGATGTTGATTTACTATCCAACAGCCTGTTACTGTCCAACAGATAGCTGAGAGAAGTGGGCCAAGGTAGGGTGATCTTTCAGAGGGTCGGTGCAGACTTGAAGGGCCAAATGTCCTCCTTCAGCACTGGAGGGGTTCTATGGCTACGTCCTCGCTGGGCAGTAATATTTCATTCAAATATCCAGATACCGCATTCACTGTGTGCCGAGGAGTCAATGGCCACACCTGCAAGACCTTGTTTGGGTGCCGTTTAGCAGTGGCTTTCACAAACATAGACCAGCCACAATGCCACCCCCGGGAGGTGGTGGGGGGGGGGGGGGGGGGGGGGGGGTCACAGGCTATTAGCATGTGGTCATAGACAGGACAGGATGGTGCTCTGGCACTCCGCCTGGCACCTGCACACCTTTGCACTGCCAAGCTGGCAGTGCCAAGGTTCCCAGTTTGCCACTGCCAGGGGTTGGGCCGAGGTGCCTTGCCCATTAAAGGTGAGCTGAGGGGGCTGGGGTACCAGTGGCCATTAGAAGGTTGGGGGGGGGGGGTTAATGGGGGGTCCAGAAAGTGGGGGGTGCCTAATATTGGAGGTGAAGAGATCAAGGCAGCCAATTAAAAGGGTGCCCTGACCTGCAAGAAGCTGTTCAGCTCGTCAGTGCAGGAAATCATTAACTTAAAGCCTGGGAGGCAGAACCCCCCCCCCCCCCCCCCCCCCCCCCCCAAGGCCCCCAAAAAACAGCAAAATGCCCATGAATAACGGGGTGAATTTCGGTGCTGCAGCCCTCAAGAAACACCCCACCAGAATCGGCAAAAGCAGATTTTGTTTCATGTCCGCTGAATTGCGCTCAATGTCTCAAATGATCTACTCTCTTGGGGATATCTAGCAATCATAACAAAAGTTCCATTAGACATCTCTTTGTAAACAAGTACATGGTTGGAATGAATGATTAACTACTTTTGTGATGTCTTAATTGCACCTTTTGCAGACACACTGGGCACGATTCTCCGCAACCACGATGGGTGGGAGAATAGTGGGAGGTCCGCTCCTGCACCTCCCGCTATTCTCCCACCCCCCCCAAAATGGCGTGTCCGGTTCTGCGACACGCCGCTTGGAGAAACGCGGGCCACCATTTTTCACGTCGGCCCGCGATTCTCCGGCCCGGATGGGCTGAGCAGCCTGCCGTTCCTGACCTGTTCATGACGGCGGCAACCACACCTGGTCGCTGCCGTGGTGAACATGGAGCGCCAGGTAAGTGTGGGGCCTAGTGGGGGCGGATCGGGGATCGAGCACCACGACCGTGCTCGGGAGAGGACAGGCCCGCGATCGGTGCCCACCGATCATCGGGCCGGCGTTTCAAGGGGACGCACTCTTTCCCCTCCGCCGCCCCGCAAGATCAAGCCGCCACGTCTTGCGGGGCGGCTGAGGGGAAAGACGGCAACCGCGCATGCGCGGGTTTGAGCTGTCCAACCCGCGCATGCGCGGCTGACGTCATTAGAAGCCGCCGTGGTGTCATTCTTGGCGCGCCGGGCCTTGAAGCTAGGGACAAGGCCCGGCGGCCGAGTTTCCCGGTACAGCCCTCCTATCCCCCCCGGGGAGGGGAGAATAGGGGGCCGGGAGAGGCTTCCGACGCCGTCGTGAACCTCTCCAGGTTTCACGACAGCGTCGGGCCTTGCGGAGAATTCCGGCCACTGCGTATGATAAACCAGGATTTTTAAAAATATTACTGCGACCAATATATACCTTAATAAAGTCATAGAATCATACAGCCCATCACGTCTGCACCGGACAAAATTAACCACCTAACTATCCTAATCCCATTTTCCAGAACTTGACCCATAACCTTGTATGCCTTGGGATCGCAAGTACACATCTAAATACCGTTTAAATGTTATGAGCTTCTCGGCCTCCGGCACCCTTTCAGGCAGCAAGTTCCAAACTCACACCACCCTCTGGGTGAAACACATTCTTCCTCTCCTCCCTTGTAACCCTCCTTCCCCTCACCTTAAATCTGTGCCTCCCGGTCACCAAGTGGAAAAGTTGCTTTTAATTACATGACTGCAACAGATATATATATTCAGAATACAATCTATATAAAAGTTTCACACACTCATCACAGCAGTCCATATGGCAGAGCTTTGAGCTGTCAGGTCCTTATGCTCTCTGTAATCGCCGCATCCTCTTCATTGCTGACCAATCATATTGACCTCTACTCATCGTTTGCATTAAGGCTGATGAGGGAGAAAGGAACATAAGGGTACTCTGATCATGCAGAGCACCGAGAGCAGAATGGAGTAGTTGTGTACTGACCACTCCACATCACGCTGTGCGACAAACTGATGCCGTGCTTCATTAGTCTTCTTCAAAAACCAGCCTTGGACGTCAAATGCAAAGCAAGCATTTCACTTCCAGTGAAGGGTTTGTACAGGAAACGCCAGCTCTCAGGCTTGAAGCTGGACAACCCACGGTGAGGCGGGGAGCCTGCAGACTTCACTGTGTGTTACTGCCGCACCCCTCTGGCTGAGCAGCCTGCTTTACACACATCAACACCATCTACTGGCCTCAAATGAAGCTGCAGTATCTCTTTCCTGTCACTCCGAGTTGCATCCTCCGAGGGTTGGTGGGGAAAAGCAGTTGTACATTTTCTCGGAGGAATATTTTCCTCTGCCAACCCAGAAAAGGAAAACTACCTGCAAAATATAGACATTCAGCGACATTTGATCCAACAACCTCTTCAGAGACGATTATGATTTGAAACAGAAATGCTCCCCCAGCACAGTTGCCATTAAACACTCCCAGGACAGGTACAGCACTGGGTTAGATACAGAGTGAAGCTCCCTCTACACTGTCCCCATCAAACACTCCCAGGACAGGTACAGCACGGGGTTAGATACAGAGTAAAGCTCTCTCTACACTGTCCCATTAAACACTCCCAGGACAGGTACAGCACGGTGTTAGATACAGAGTAAAGCTCTCTCTACACTGTCCCATTAAACACTCCCAGGACAGGTACAGCACAGCGTTAGATACAGAGTAAAGCTCCCTCTACACTGTCCCATCAAACACTCACAGGGCAGGGACAGCACGATGTTAGATACAAAGTAAAGCTTCCTCTACACTGTCCCCATCAAACATTCCCAGGACAGATACAGCACGGGGTTAGATACAGAGTAAAGCTCCCTCTACACTGTCCCCATCAAACACTCCCAGGCTCGGTACAGCACGGGGTTAGATACAGAGTAAAGCTCCCTGTACACTGTCCCATCAAACACTCCCAGGACAGGTACAGCACGGGGTTAGATACAGAGTAAAGCTTCCTCTACACTGTCCCCATCAAACATTCCCAGGACATTTGGACTGCACCCCTTTATTTCAGATATTCTGATTGTGGCTTTGTCGAGAAAATAGTTGATGATGCAAACCATCTTTCCCCTGCTATCTGTGGATTTACCCCCTTCTGCTGGACCCAACGTGAGCTTCTTTGTAACCTCTCAACTGCTGCATCTTACTCGATGAGTGAGATGCTTTGTTGTTGGAGGGCTGTTAGTATAAGTGGAGGAGCACAGCTTAATGACGGCAGTCCTGAAATTGCAAACACTTCCAATGTCACGTGTACCGAGGTACAGTGAAAAGTATTTTTCTGCGAGCAGATCATTAAAATCACGCGGGAAGAAAAGGTTAGGAGGGGAAAAGGTTAGGAGGGGTTATTATGTTACGGGGATAGGGTGGAAGTGAGGGCTTACGTGGGTCGGTGCAGGCTCGATGGGCCGAATGGCCTCCTTCTGCACTGTTCTATGTTCTAAAAGGGAATAAAAGAAAATACATAATAGGGAAACACAAGGTATACAATGTAACTTCATAGCAACGGCATTGGGTGAAGCATACAGGGTGTAGTATTAATCAGGTCAGTCCATAAGAGGGTCGTTTAGGAGTCTGGTAACAGTGGGGAAGAAGCTGTTTTTGAGTCTGTTTCTGCGAGTTCTCAGACTTCTGTATCTCCTGCCCGATGGAAGAAGTTGGCAGAGTGAGTAAATCGGGTGGGAGGGATCCTTGATTATGCTGTCTGCTTTCCCCAGGCAGCGAGAGGTGTAAATGGAGTCAATGGATGGGAGTCAGGTTCGTATGATAGACTGGGAAGTGTTCACGACTTTCTGAAGTTTCTTGCTGTCCTGGGCCGAGCAGTTGCCATACCAGGCTGTGATGCAGCCCGATAGGATGCTTTCTATGGTGCATCTGTAAAAGTTGGTAAGGGTTAAAGTGGACGTGCTGAATTTCCTTAGTTTCCTGAGGAAGTATAGGCGCTGTTGTGCTTTCTTGGTGGTAGCGTCGACGTGGGTGGACCAGGCCAGATTTTTGATGATGTGCACCCCTCGGAATTTGAAATGGCGGGACTAGAGAATCCTGCCGCCTTTGGACAGCGCGCGGCCGTGCCAACACGCAGCTGGGGAGGCAGAGAATGCCATCCATCATCTCCTGGCACAAATGTCACCAACTGGGTAATGCAGAGCCCGTATCTAGTCGTGCACTAAGGCAGACTTTTGCCTGATTCCATCGCTCGTAATTCCTGCAACAGATTGCATGTCTATCACCAGAGGCTTAGAGTTTGAGGGGGGTCCCACTCCACATCAAATGTGGCTGAGCAGGAGTCTCTCCCACTCAGGCCGTCTGCCATTGCCGTGTGTTGGAAGGATTTTGCAGGTTGACAACACTCAACACTTGCCTGGATGGGTGCAGCTCCAACAACACTCAAGAAGCGAAAAGGTTCGACCTAAGTTGTCCCTTTTTTCAAAGATGTTCTCCGTTAAGTAGTTACTTTGTTAGAAACTGGCCACCAGGCCTAATAGAACCTTGCGGGTGCTCCAGGCTGTAACATTATCCAAATGTACAGCATGTGAAGAGTTAATGTTCTGTTAAGTCTAGCCACTAGAGGGATCTAAGGGACAATACTATAAGTTGCACTGGCTCTTGGGCTAGGGGGCAAGATTAGATTGGAGCTGAAGAAGACAAGATTCATAGTGTATTGTAGAGCTAGTTAAGATATAATTGTTAGTTCGTAGATAGAGATAGTGTTAATGAGTGTAGTTTAATCCTTACATGTATTTTGCTATTCAGAATAAGTGTCAAACTCAAATTTAGTACTGTTAATAAAATTAGTTTAGTTCTTCAGAAGAGCTTTGTGTGCCTTTGTGCTCACTACGCCTTCCATCTTGCATACCCCTCACAAAGATCACCACACAGACGAGCATCCTCCCATCTTCTATCCCTAATCCCATCAGCAGATCCTTCTATTCCTTTCTCCCACATGTGCTGTTTTAGATTCCTATTACGTACATCGATGCTGCCCACCGCAGCTATGCCACATCGTAGGCGAGATCCATGTTTCCACCACTGTGGGTAAAATAGGTTTCTACTGAATTCTCCATTGAATTTATTTATGACGATAGGATCCCTACAGTGCAAAAGGAGGCCATTCGGCCCAGCGAGTGTGGCACTGACCTTCTGAAAGAGCACCCTACCGAGGCCCACTCTCCCGCCCTATCCCCATAACCCCCACCGAACCCCATCTTTGGACACTGAGGGGCAATAGTAGCATGGCCAATCCACCTAACCTGCACATCTTTGGACCCTAAGGGGCAATCTAATCTGGCCAATCTATTACGATCCCGACCCAGACCCCAACAGTGGCTAGGATACTGGACCAAAACCCAAATATTTTATTTTGTTTTGTAAGATTGTGTGGAAAGAATGATTCGCTCCAGGAGTAATTCCATGAAAAATAGGGTTATGTTATTTTTAAAACAAAACTTTATGATGAGGCACAATATTAAACTGATTGTAACTTCAAACCCTAAACGATCAGCTACAATCACACCTTAACACTATTACTCCATTTCCTATGAAACAACAATAAAACAACATACAACTCTCAATCATAGCAAGGCCTAAAGTGATTGTTGCATTCCAAAATAGATCCCAGATCCTGGCGTTTGTGGGAACACTTTCAGACTCCATCTGTATGTCTAAATGGCTGCTTCAACTGGGTTGTTTCAGCCTGTTTCCTAGTCTCCAGGCAAGGCTGCTCTGTTTTTAACTGAGATGTGGAGATGCCGGCATTGGACTGGGGTGAGCACAGTAAGAAGTCTGACAACACCAGGTTAAAGTCCAACATGTTTGTTTCCAACACTAGCTTTCGGAGCGCTGCTCCTTCACCTGAGGAAGGAGCAGTGCTCCGAAAGCTAGTGTTTGAAACAAACCTGTTGGACTTTAACCTGGTGTTGTAAGACTTCTTACTGTTTTTAACTATTATCACTTTTTAAGCTACCTCACTGGGAAAGAAAGCTGCCTCTCTTGTGGTCACACAAGGGTTGCCAGATCAGAGCTTACTTCCTTTCAGTTTCCTCCCAAGACACTAACCTTCTAATGCTTTCAAAATGGCCGTGTTTCTCTGCGCTCCACCCAGCACCGACCTCATCCCTTCAAGATGGAAAAAAAAAGTATCTCTGCAGGCTGCAAATCAACAACTCTCCAGGAACTTCCCCAGTCAAAACACACTAACCTCAGGCTTTTGACCTTTAAATTGCCCACTACATTTATAATCCAATTTCTTAAAAGCGACCAATCGTCACAAAGCCACCTAATCTGCACATGTTTGGACACTAAGGGGCAATTTTAGCATGGCCACACAACCTAACCTCATTTTTGGGCACTAGGGGGGCAGGTTATACTGGCCAGCCCACCTGACCTGCATATCTTTGGAGTGTGGAAGGAAACCAGAGCACCCGGAGGAAACCCACGCAGACACGGGGAGAACGTGCAGACTCCGCACGTGAGGCGGTGAGGCAGCTGTGCTGACCACTGTTCTGCCAATTGGAAACATCTCCTCCCTGACTACTCGATCTAACTCTTTCATAGTTTTGTTTTCATCCATGAGTCAATCCTCGGTCCACTCTTATACCCCCTCAAAACATTAGTTCCAGCCTGCTCAATTCTTCCTGCCAGTCCTATCGTCTCAGTACTGGCACTACGCTAAGAAATCTTATTTGTACTTTCACCAGTGTCTCAATATGCAGGCCTGAACTGTGCGCAGTTCCCCAAGGGCCGCCGACCTTTGGCTCATGTTTGATGCAACATGTTTCTCAATCCAACCTCTCCAGAAATAAAACCCAGATTTGGTTTGCCTTCTAATGACCCGTGAATACAGTGATGGGGCCTATCATTAATCTGGAGTTATCACATTGCAAATCTGCAGAATATAATTACGCTAAAGCCATATGATTACTCGACGTGATACATGATCACTCCTGAGTTGCCTAATGTCCTTGTTAAACTGTATGATTACGCTGAGGTGACATAATTGCGTCTCCCTCCAGAGTGATCAAATATCCATCGAGTAATGTTATAGGATGGTCCAGAGAGATCGATGATAATTATAGAGGTAGATTTACTCCAGGAAAATAAGAAGATGTCACTTTCTATGAGAAGCGATACCTCTGGGTGACATGCAACTGTGTCAAATGTATTCAATTTGTCAAGGATGTAACTGGCCGTTTGCATGTGAATTTGTGGGGCATTTGATTACTCTGCGGGAAACATTGTTACTTTGATCATTACGAGGTCATTCTGTGCAATAAATTGTTACTCTGTATGCCATTATGTTATTACCCTGATCCATGGTTAACATATTGGACTACTCGTAGGCTATCCAATTTCTCTGGTTACTCTGTAGAATGGATGATTCACTTGCAGAATATGTGATTTCTCTAGGGGGGCCTTCTTGTAACACAGGCACATGATACTCTGGAGTGGTTATTCTGTGGGGGATGTGATGGCACGGTGGGATACATGATGACCCTGGGTGTATCGATCATTCTAGCGGATATGTGATTACTCAGGCGGGTATGTGATTACTCTGGGGAAGTGTGATTACTCTGGCGGGATATGTGATTACTCTGGCGGGTATGTGATTACTCAGGCGGGTATGTGATTACTCTGGGGAAGTGTGATTACTCTGGGGGATATGTGATTACTCTGGCGGGTATGTGATTACTCTGGGGGATATGTGATTACTCTGGGGAAGTGTGATTACTCTGGGGCTATATGATTATTCTTGGGATGTGTGATTATTCTTGGGATGTGTGATTACTCTGAGGATGTGTGATTACTCTGGGGATATATGATTACTCTGGGTATGTGTGTTTACTCTGGGAAAGTGTGATTACTCTGGGGATATATGATTACTCTGGGGATGTGTGATTACTCTGGGGATGTGTGATTACTCTGGGGATGTGTGATTACTCTGGGGATGTGTGATTACTCTGGAGATATGTGCATAGTCTGGGTAATATGTGATTTCTCTGGGTAATATGTGATTACTCTGGGTAATATGTGATTACTCTGGGTAATATGTGATTACTCTGGTTAATATGTGATTACCCTGGGAATATGTGATTACTCTGGTTAATATGTGATTACCCTGGGAATATGTGATTACTCTGGGTAATATGTGATTGCCCTGGGAATATGTGATTACTCTGGGTAATATGTGATTACTCTGGGTAATATGTGATTACCCTGGGAATATGTGATTACCCTGGGAATATGTGATTACTCTGGGTAATATGTGATTACCCTGGGAATATGTGATTACTCTGGGTAATATGTGATTACCCTGGGAATATGTGATTACTCTGGGTAATATGTGATTACCCTGGGAATATGTGATTACTCTGGGTAATATGTGATTACCCTGGGTAATATGTGATTACCCTGGGAATATGTGATTACTCTGGGTAATATGTGATTACCCTGGGAATATGTGATTACTCTGGGTAATATGTGATTACTCTGGGTAATATGTCATTACCCTGGGAATATGTGATTACTCTGGGTAATATGTGATTACTCTGGGAATATGTGATTACTCTGGGTAATATGTCATTACCCTGGGAATATGTGATTACTCTGGATAATATGTGATTACCCTGGGAATATGTGATTACTCTGGGTAATATGTGATTACCCTGGGAATATGTGATTACTCTGGGTAATATGTGATTACCCTGGGAATATGTGATTACCCTGGGAATATGTGATTACTCTGGGGATATATGATTACTCTGGGGATATGTGGTTACTCTGGGGATGTGTGATTACTCTGGAGATGTGTGATTACTCTGGGGATATATGATTACTCTGGGGATGTGTGATTACTCTGGGGATGTGTGATTACTCTGGAGATGTGTGATTACTCTGGGGAAGTATGATTACTCTGGGGATACCTGGGTGTCCTGAGGGAATCTGGGGGATAGCTATTATTCTTGGGATATGTGATGACACAGGGTGCATGTGAATACTCTGAGGATATGTGTGGGGATATGTGATTACTCTGCGGATATGTGATTACTGTGTGGATATTTGATTACTGTGGGAATATGTGATTACTCTGCATATATGATTACTCTGCCAACATGTGGCTATTCTGGGGATATATGACTAGTCTGGGTGTGCGCGATTACTCTGGGTATATATAATTATCAAGAAATGTGTTATTATTCTGGGGATGTGTAATTATTCTGGGATTACCTGGGAATTCTGGGGGATAGGTATTACTCCTGAGATGTGTGATTTCTCAGGGTACATGTGAATACTCTGTTGATATGTGATTATTCTGTGCATATGTGATTACTCTGTGGAAATGTGATTACTCTGGGGATATATGACTACTGTGGATATGCGAGATTACTCTGGGTATATATAATTATGAAGGGACATATGATTACTCTGGGCATGTGTAATTATGAAGAGATGTGTGATTACTCAAGGGATACGTGAATATTTTGGGGATACGTGCTTACTCTAGGGATATGTATTACTCTAAGGATATGTGAGATATGTGAGTACTCTGGGGATATGAGAATACTCTGGGGATATGTGATTCACCTGGTGATATGTGATTACTCTGCAGATATGTGACTACTCTGGGTGTGTGATTACTCTGGGTATATGCAATTATCAAGGAATTTGTGGTTACTCTGGGAATTTGCGATTACTTGGGGGTACGTGGATATTCTGATAATATGTGCTTACTCTGGGGATATGTGATTACACTGGGTGATATGTGATTACTCTCGGGATCTGTATTACTCTGAGGATTTTTGATTACTTTGGATACAAAGAACAAAGAACAAAGAAAAGTACAGCACAGGAACAGGCCCTTTGGCCCTCCAAGCCTGTGCCGACCATGCTGCCCGACTACACTACAATCTTCTACACTTCCTGGGTCCGTATCCCTCTATTCCCATCCTATTCATGTATTTGTCAAGATGCCCCTTAAACGTCACGATCGTCCCTGCTTCCACCACCTCCTCCGGCAGCGATTTCCAGGCACCCACTACCCCCTGTGTAAAAAAACCTGTCTCGTACCACTCCTCTAAACCTTGCCCCTCGCACCTTAAACCTATACCCCCTAGTAATTAACCCCTCTACCCTGGGAAACAGCCTCTGACTATCCACTATGTCTATGTCCCCTCATAATTTTGCAGACCTCTATCAGGTCTCCCCTCAACCTCTGACGTTCCAGTGAGAACAAACCAAATTTATTCAACCTCTCCTCATAGCTAATGCCCTCCATACCAGGCAATATCCTGGTAAATCTCTTCTGCACCCTCTCTAAAGCCTCCACATCCTTCTGGTAGTGTGGCGACCAGAATTGAACACTATACGCCAAGTGTGGCCTAACTAAGGTTCTATACAGCTGCAACATGACTTGCCAATTTTTATACTCAATGCCCCAGCCAATGAAGGCAAGCATGCCATATGCCTTCTTGACTTGCTTCTCCAACTGTGTTGCCCCTTTCAGTGACCTGTGGACCTGTACACCAAGATCTCTCTGACTGGCAATACTCTTGAGGGTTCTACCATTCACTGTATATTTCCTACCTGCATTAGACCTTCCAAAATGAATTATCTCACATTTTTCCTGATTAAACTCCATCTGCCATCTCTCCGCCCATGTCTCCAAACGATCTAAATTCTGCTGTATCCTCTGACAGTCCTCATCGCTATCCGCAATTCCATAAACCTTTGTGTCATCTGCAAACTTGCTAATCAGACCAGTTACATTTTCCTCCAAATCATTTATATAGACTACGAACAGCAAAGGTCCCAGATCTGATCCCTGTGGAACACCACTAGTCACAGCCCTCCAATTAGAAAAGTACCCTTCCATTGCTACTCTCTGCCTTCTATGACCGAGCCAGTTATGTATCCTTCTTGCTAGCTCACCCCTGATCCTGTGTGACTTCACCTTTAGTACCAGCCTACCATGAGGGACCTTGCCAAAGGCCTTACTGAAGTCCATATAGACAACATCCACTGCCCTACCTGCATCAATCATCTTTGTGACCTCTTCAAAAAACAGTATCAAGTTAGTGAGACACGACCTCCCCTTTACAAAGCCATGCTGCCTCATTAATACGTCCATTTGCTTCCAAATGGGAATAGATCCTGTCTCGAAGAATTCTCTCCAGTAATTTCCTTACCACTGATGTAAGGCTCACCGGCCTGTAGTTCCCTGGATTATCCTTGCTACCCTTCTTAAACAAAGGAACAACATTGGCTATTCTCCAGTCCTCCGGGACATCACCTGAAGACAGTGAGGATCCAAAGATTTCTGTCAAAGTCTCATCAATTTCCAGTCCAGCCTCCTTCAGTATTCTGGGGTAGATCCCATCAGGCCCTGGGGACTTATCCAGCTTAATATTTTTCAAGATGCCCAACACCTCATCCTTTTGGATATCAATGTGACCCAGGCTATCTACACACCCTTCTCCAGACTCAACATCCACCAATTCCTGCTCTTTGGTGAATACTGATGCCAAGTATTCATTTGGTATCTTGCCCATGTCCTCTGGCTCCACACATAGATTCCCTTGCCTGTCCTTCAGTGGGCCCATCCTTTCTCTGGCTACCCTCTTGCTTTTTATGTAATGTAAAAATCCTTCGGCATTTCCTTAACCCTATTTGCCAATGACTTTTCATGATGCCTTTTAGTGCTCCTGACTCCTTGCTTAAGTTCCTTTCTACTTTTCTTATATTCCACACAGGCCTTCGTCTGTTCCCAGCCTTCTATCCCTGACAAATGCCTCCTTTTTCTTTTTGACGAGGCCTAAATATCCCTTATTATCCAAGGTTCCTGAAATTTGCCGTATTTATCCTTCTTCAGCACAGGAAATTGCCAGTCCTGAATTCCTTTCAACTGACATTTGAAAGCCTCCCACATGTAAGATGTTGATTTACCTTCAAACATCCGCCCCCAATCTAGGTTCCTCAGTTCCCGCCTAATATTGTGACAATTAGCCTTCCCCCAATTTAGCACATTCACCCTAGAACCACATTTATCCTTGTCCACCAGCACTTTAAAACTTACTGAATAGTGGTCACTGTTCCTGAAATGCTTCCCTACTGAAACCTCTACCACCTGGCCGGCTCATTCCCCAAGACCAGATCCAGTACATAGATAGATAGAACAGTACAGCACAGCCCCTTCCCTCGTTGGACTGTCTACATATTGTTTTATGAAGCCCTTCTGGATGCTCCTTACAAACTGTCCTGTCCAAACTCCTAGCACTAAGTAAGTCCCAGTCAATATTGGGGTCATTAAATTCTCCCAGCACAACAACCCTGTTGCTTTTACTCCTTTCCAAAATCTGTCTACCTATCTGTTCCTCTATCTCCCACTGGCTGTTAGGAGGCCTGTAGTAAACACCAACATTGTGACTGCACCCTTCTTATTCCTGATCTCTACCCATATAGCCTCGCTGTCCTCTGAAGTGTCCTCCCTCAGTACAGCTGTGATATTCTCCCTAATCAGTAGCGCAACTCCACCACCCCATTTGCAACCCCTCTATCCCACCTGAAACATCAATATCCTGGAATATTTAGCTGCCAATCCTGTCCTTCCCTCAACCAGATCTCTGTAATGGCTACAACATCATAGATCCAAGTACTAATCCAAGCTCTAAGTTCATCTGCCTTATGTGTGGATCTATGTGTGGAGCCAGAGGAAATGGGCGAGGTACTAAATAAATACTTTGCATCAGTATTCACAAAAGAGAAGGAATTGGTGGATGTTGAGTCTGGAGAAGGGTGTGTAGGTAGCATGGGTCACATTGAGATCCAAAAAGACGAGGTGTTGGGCGTCTTTAAAAATATTAAGATGGATAAGTCCCCAGGGCCTGATGGGATCTACCCCAGAATACTGAAGGAGGCTAGAGAGGACTTGACAAAAATCTTTGGATCATCACTGTCTTAAGGTGATGTCCCGGAGAACTGGGGAATAGCCAATGTTGTTCCTTTGTTTTAGAAGCGTAACAAGGATAATCCAGGGAACTACTGGCCGGTGAGCCTTATGTCAGTGGTAGGGAAATTACTGGAGAGAATTCTTCAAGACAGGATCTACTCCTATTTGAAAGCAAATGGACGTATTAGTGAGAGGCAGCATGGTTTTGTGAGGTCGTATCTCACTAACTTGATAGAGTTTTTCGAAGAGGTCACAAAGATGATTGATGCAGGTAGGGTAGTGGATGTTGTCTATATGAGGTCTACAAAATTATGTGGATAGTCAGAGACTTTTTCCCAGCGTAGAGGGGTCAATTACAAGGGGCATAGGTTTAAGGTGTGATGGGCAAGGTTTAGAGATGTACGAGGTAAGTTTTTTTACACAGAGGGTAGTGGATGCCTGGAACTCGCTGCCGGAGGAGGTGGTGGAAGCAGGGACGATAGTGATGTTTAAGGGGCATCTTGACAAATACATGAATAGGATGGGAATAGAGGAATACGGACCCCAGGAAGTGTAGAAGATTTTAGTTTCGACGGGAAGTATGGTCGGCGCAGGCTTGGAGGGCCGAAGGGCCTGTTTCTGTGCTGTACTTTTCTTTGTTCTTTATTTTGTTCTTTGTGTGATTACTCTGGGGATACATATCTGGGGATATGTATTACTCAGGATATCTGATTTCTCTGGGGATATACAATTACTCTTGGGATAATAATAATATTTATAATGACTTTTATTAATGTCACAAGTAGACTTACACTACACTGCAATGAAGTTACTACAAAAATCCCCGGGTCGCCACACTCCGGCGCCTGTTCGTGTTCACTGAAGGAGAATTCAGAATGTCTAATTCGCCTAACAAGCATATCTTTTGGAACTTGTGGGAGGAAACCAGAGCACCCGGAGGAAACCCACGCAGACACACGGAGAACGTGCAGACTCTGCACAGACAGTAACCCAAGCCGGGAATCGTACCAGGTCCCTGGTGCTAACCACTGTGCTCCGTGCTCTGGGGATATGTGATTAATCTGGGTATATGTTATTCCTCTAGGCAAATGTGATTAATCTGGGGATATGTGATTGCTGTGGGAATATGTGATTACTCTTGGCATATATGATGACTCTGGGATATGTGATTAATCTGGGTATATGTTATTTCTCTCGGTACATGTAATTACCTGGGGACATGGGATTACTCTGTAGATATGTGATTACTCTGGGGTTACATGAGTATTCTGGGGTATATGTGCATACTGTGGGGATATGTGATTACACCAGGGATATGTAGTACTCTCAGGATATGTGATTACTTGGGATATATGTGAATACTCCTCGAATATGTGATTACTCTGGGGATATTTATAATCTTTATTGTCACAAGTAGGCTTAAATTAACACTGTAATGAAGTTACTGTAAAAAGCCCCGAGTCGCCACATTCCAGCACCTGTTCGGGTGCACAGAGGGAGAATTCAGATTGTCCAAACTACCTAACAGCACGTAATTCGGCACTTGTGGGAGAAAACAGGAGCACCCAGAGGACCCCAACACAGACCCAGGGAGAACATGCAGACTCCGCACAGACAGTGATCCAAACCAGGAATCGAACCTGGTTGCCCAGATATGTGATTACTCTGAGGATATGGGATTACTCTTGGGGCATATGATTCTTCTGGGGATAAGTGATTACTGTGGAGATGTGTGATTACTCTGTGGATATATGATCTCTCTGGGATATATGATTACTCTGGGGATGTGTGATAACTGGGGATATGTGACTACTCTGGGATATGTGTGATAACTGGGGATATGTGACTACTCTGGGATATGTGATTATTCTGGAAATAGGTGATTAATCTGGGGATGTGTGATTATTCTGGGGACGTATGATTATTCTGGGGATGTGTGATTACTCTGCAGATGTGTGATTACTCTGGGGAAGTGTGATTACTCTGGGAATGTGTGATTACTCTGGGGATGTGTCATTACTCTGGGGATGTGTGATTATTCTGGGGACGTATGATTATTCTGGGGATGTGTGATTACTCTGCAGATGTGTGATTACTCTGGGGAAGTGTGATTACTCTGGGAATGTGTGATTACTCTGGGGATGTGTCATTACTCTGCGGATGTGTGATTATTCTGGGGACGTATGATTATTCTGGGGATGTGTGATTACTCTGCAGATGTGTGATTACTCTGGGGAAGTGTGATTACTCTGGGAATGTGTGATTACTCTGGGGATGTGTCATTACTCTGGGATGTGTCATTACTCTGGGGATGTGTCATTACTCTGGGGATGTGTGATTACTCTGGGATGTGTCATTACTCTGGGGATGTGTCATTACTCTGGGATGTGTCATTACTCTGGAGATGTGTGATTACTCTGTGGAGGTGTGATTACTCTGGGGATGTGTGATTACTCTGGGGATGTCTGATTACTCTGGGGATGTGTGATTACTCTGGGGATGTGTGATTACTCTGGGGAACAGTGATGATTCTGGGGATGTGTGATTACTCTGGGATGTGTGATTACTCTGGGGATGTGTGATTACTCTGGGGATGTGTGATTATTCTGTGGAAGTGTGATTGCTTTGGGAATGTGTGATTACTCTGGGGATGTGTAATTACTCTGGGGATGTGTGATTACTGTGAGGATGTGTGATTACTCTGGGGATGTGTAATTACTCTGGGGATGTGTGATTACTCTAGGGATGTGTGATTACTTTGGGGATGTGTTATTTTTCTGGGGATGTGTGATTGTTCTGGGGAATGTGATTACTCTGGGGATGTGTGATTACTCTGGGGATGTGTGATTACTCTGTGGAGGTGTGATTACTCTGGGGATGTGTGATTACTCTGGGGATGTGATTACTCTGGGGATGTGTGATTACTCTGGGGATGTGTGATTACTCTGGGGAAGTGTGATGATTCTGTGGAAGTGTGATTGCTTTGGGGATGTGTGATTACTCTAGGGATGTATGAATACTCTGGGGCTGTGTGATTACTCTGGGGATGTGTGATTACTCTGGGGATGTGTGATTACTCTGGCGATGTGTGATTATTCTGGGGATGTGTGATTACTCTGGGGATGTGTCATTACTCTGCGGATTTGTCATTACCCTGCGGATGTGTGATTACTCTGGGGATGTGAGATTACTTTGGGGCCTCACGGTAGCATGGTGGTTAGCATCAATGCTTCACAGCTCCAGGGTCCCAGGTTCGATTCCCGGCTGGGTCACTGTCTGTGTGGAGTCTGCACGTCCTCCCCGTGTGTGCGTGGGTTTCCTCCGGGTGCTCCGGTTTCCTCCCACAGTCCAAAGATGTGCGGGTTAGGTGGATTGGCCATGCTAAATTGCCCGTAGTGTAAGGTTAATGGGGGATTGTTGGGTTATGGGTATACGGGTTACGTGGGTTTAAGTAGGGTGATCATTGCTCGGCACAACATCGAGGGCCGAAGGGCCTGTTCTGCGCTGTACTGTTCTATATCTATATCTATATCTACTCTGGGTTGTGTGATTACTGTGGGGATGTGTGATTATTCTGGGGAAGTGTGATTACTCTGGAGATGTGTGATTACTCTGGGGATGTGTGATTACTCTGGGTATGTGTTATTATTCTGGGGAAGTGTGATTACTCTGGGAATGTGTGATTACTCTGGGGATGTGATTATTCTGGGAAGTGTGATTACTCTGGGGATGTGTGATTACTCTGGGGATGTGTGATTACTCTGGGGATGTTTGATTACTCTGGGGAGGTGCGATTACTCTGCAGATGTGTGATTACTCTGCCGATGTGTGATTACTCTGTGATGTGTGATTACTCTGGGGATGTGTGATTACTCTGGGGATGTGTGATTACTCTGGAGATGTGTGATTACTCTGGGGATGTGATTATTCTGGGGATGTGTGATTACTCTGGGAATGGGTGATTACTCTGGGGATGTGTGATTATTCTGGGAAGTGTGATTACTCTGGGGATGTGTGATTACTCTGGGGATGTGTGATTACTCTGGGGATGTGTGATTACTCTGGGGATGTTTGATTACTCTGGGGAGGTGCGATTACTCTGCAGATGTGTGATTACTCTGGGGAAGTGTGATTACTCTGCCGATGTGTGATTACTCTGTGATGTGTGATTACTCTGGGGATGTGTGATTACTCTGGGGATGTGTGATTACTCTGGGGATGTGTGATTACTGTGGGGATGTGTGATTACTCAGGGCATGTGTGATTACTCTGGGGATGTGTGATTACTCTGGGGATTTGTGATTACTCTGCGGATGTGTGATTATTCTGGGGAAGTGTGATTACTCTGGGGATGTGTGATTACTGTGGGGATGTGTGATTACTCTGGGGATGTGTGATTACTCTGGGGATGTGTGATTACTCTGGGGTTGTGTGAATACTCTGCGGATGTGTGATTACTCTGGGGATGTGTGATAACTCAGGGCATGTGTGATTACTCTGCGGATGTGTCATTACTCTGCGGATGTGTGATTACTCTGGGGATGTGTGATTACTCTGGGGATGTGTGATTACTCTGCGGATGTGTGATTATTCTGGGGAAGTGTGATTACTCTGGAGATGTGTGATTACTCTGGGGATGTGTGATTACTCTGGAGATGTGTGATTACGCTGTGGATGTCTGATTACTCTGGGGATGTGTGATTACTCTGGGGATGTATGATTACTCTGGGGATGTGTGATTATTCTGGGGATGTATGATTACTCTGAGGATGTGTGATTACTCTGTGATGTGTGATTACTCTGGGGTTGTGTGATTACTCTGGGGATGTGTGATTACTCAGGGCATGTGTGATTACTCTGGAGATGTGTGATTACTCTGGGGATGTGATTATTCTGGGGATGTTTGATTACTCTGGGGAGGTGCGATTACTCTGCAGATGTGTGATTACTCTGGGGAAGTGTGATTACTCTGCCGATGTGCGATAACTCTGTGATGTGTGATTACTCTGGGGATGTGTGATTACTCTGGGGATGTGTGATTACTGTGGGGATGTGTGATTACTCAGGGCATGTGTGATTACTCTGGGGATGTGTGATTACTCTGGGGATTTGTGATTACTCTGCGGATGTGTGATTATTCTGGGGAAGTGTGATTACTGTGGGGATGTGTGATTACTGTGGGGATGTGTGATTACTCTGGGGATGTGTGATTACTCTGGGGATGTGTGATTACTCTGGGGTTGTGTGAATACTCTGCGGATGTGTGATTACTCTGGGGATGTGTGATAACTCAGGGCATGTGTGATTACTCTGCGGATGTGTCATTACTCTGCGGATGTGTGATTACTCTGGGGATGTGTGATTACTCTGGGGATGTGTGATTACTCTGCGGATGTGTGATTATTCTGGGGAAGTGTGATTACTCTGGAGATGTGTGATTACTCTGGGGATGTGTGATTACTCTGGAGATGTGTGATTACGCTGTGGATGTCTGATTACTCTGGGGATGTGTGATTACTCTGGGGATGTATGATTACTCTGGGGATGTGTGATTATTCTGGGATGTATGATTACTCTGAGGATGTGTGATTACTCTGTGATGTGTGATTACTCTGGGGTTGTGTGATTACTCTGGGGATGTGTGATTACTCAGGGCATGTGTGATTACTCTGGAGATGTGTGATTACTCTGGGGATGTCTGATTACTCTGGGGATGTGTGATTACTCTGGGGATGTATGATTACTCTGGGGATGTGTGATTACTCTGGGGATGTGTGATTACTCTGGCGATGTGTGATTACTCTGGGATGTGTGATTACTCAGGGCATGTGTGATTACTCTGGAGATGTGTGATTACTCTGGGGATGTCTGATTACTCTGGGATGTGTGATTACTCTGGGGATGTATGATTACTCTGGGGATGTGTGATTACTCTGTGATGTGTGATTACTCTGGGGATGTGTGATTACTCTGGGGATGTGTGATTACTGTGGGGATGTGTGATTACTCTGGGGATGTGTGATTACTCTGGGGATGTGTGATTACTCTGGGGTTGTGTGAATACTCTGCGGATGTGTGATTACTCTGGGGATGTGTGATAACTCAGGGCATGTGTGATTACTCTGCGGATGTGTCATTACTCTGCGGATGTGTGATTACTCTGGGGATGTGTGATTACTCTGGGGATGTGTGATTACTCTGCGGATGTGTGATTATTCTGGGGAAGTGTGATTACTCTGGAGATGTGTGATTACTCTGGGGATGTGTGATTACTCTGGAGATGTGTGATTACGCTGGGGATGTCTGATTACTCTGGGGATGTGTGATTACTCTGGGGATGTATGATTACTCTGGAGATGTGTGATTATTCTGGGGATGTATGATTACTCTGGGGATGTGTGATTATTCTGGGGATGTATGATTACTCTGAGGATGTGTGATTACTCTGTGATGTGTGATTACTCTGGGGTTGTGTGATTACTCTGGGGATGTGTGATTACTCAGGGCATGTGTGATTACTCTGGAGATGTGTGATTACTCTGGGGATGTGATTATTCTGGGGATGTGTGATTACTCTGGGAATGGGTGATTACTCTGGGGATGTGTGATTATTCTGTGATGTGTGATTACTCTGGGGATGTGTGATTACTCTGGGGATGTGTGATTACTCTGGGGATGTGTGATTACTGTGGGGATGTGTGATTACTCAGGGCATGTGTGATTACTCTGGGGATGTGTGATTACTCTGGGGATTTGTGATTACTCTGCGGATGTGTGATTATTCTGGGGAAGTGTGATTACTCTGGGGATGTGTGATTACTGTGGGGATGTGTGATTACTCTGGGGATGTGTGATTACTCTGGGGATGTGTGATTACTCTGGGGTTGTGTGAATACTCTGCGGATGTGTGATTACTCTGGGGATGTGTAATAACTCAGGGCATGTGTGATTACTCTGCGGATGTGTCATTACTCTGCGGATGTGTGATTACTCTGGGGATGTGTGATTACTCTGGGGATGTGTGATTACTCTGCGGATGTGTGATTATTCTGGGGAAGTGTGATTACTCTGGAGATGTGTGATTACTCTGGGGATGTGTGATTACTCTGGAGATGTGTGATTACGCTGTGGATGTCTGATTACTCTGGGGATGTGTGATTACTCTGGGGATGTATGATTACTCTGGGGATGTGTGATTATGCTGGGGATGTATGATTACTCTGAGGATGTGTGATTACTCTGTGATGTGTGATTACTCTGGGGTTGTGTGATTACTCTGGGGATGTGTGATTACTCTGGAGATGTGTGATTACGCTGTGGATGTGTGATTACTCTGGGGATGTGTGATTACTCTGAGGGTGTGTGATTACTCTGGGGATGTGTGATTACGCTGTGGATGTCTGATTACTCTGGGGATGTGTGATTACTCTGGGGATGTATGATTACTCTGGGGATGTGTGATTATTCTGGGGATGTATGATTACTCTGAGGATGTGTGATTACTCTGTGATGTGTGATTACTCTGGGGTTGTGTGATTACTCTGGGGATGTGTGATTACTCAGGGCATGTGTGATTACTCTGGAGATGTGTGATTACTCTGGGGATGTGATTATTCTGGGGATGTGTGATTATTCTGGGAAGTGTGATTACTCTGGGGATGTGTGATTACTCTGGGGATGTGTGATTACTCTGGGGATGTGTGATTACTCTGGGGATGTTTGATTACTCTGGGGAGGTGCGATTACTCTGCAGATGTGTGATTACTCTGGGGAAGTGTGATTACTCTGCCGATGTGTGATTACTCTGTGATGTGTGATTACTCTGGGGATGTGTGATTACTCTGGGGATGTGTGATTACTCTGGGGATGTGTGATTACTGTGGGGATGTGTGATTACTCAGGGCATGTGTGATTACTCTGGGGATGTGTGATTACTCTGGGGATTTGTGATTACTCTGCGCATGTGTGATTATTCTGGGGAAGTGTGATTACTCTGGGGATGTGTGATTACTGTGGGGATGTGTGATTACTCTGGGGATGTGTGATTACTCTGGGGATGTGTGATTACTTTGGGGTTGTGTGAATACTCTGCGGATGTGTGATTACTCTGGGGATGTGTGATAACTCAGGGCATGTGTGATTACTCTGCGGATGTTTGATTACTCTGGGGAGGTGCGATTACTCTGCAGATGTGTGATTACTCTGGGGAAGTGTGATTACTCTGCCGATGTGTGATTACTCTGCGGATGTGTCATTACTCTGCGGATTTGTCATTACCCTGCGGATGTGTGAATACTCTGGGGATGTGAGATTACTTTGGGGCCTCACGGTAGCATGGTGGTTAGCATCAATGCTTCACAGCTCCAGGGTCCCAGGTTCGATTCCCGGCTGGGTCACTGTCTGTGTGGAGTCTGCACGTCCTCCCCGTGTGTGCGTGGGTTTCCTCCGGGTGCTCCGGTTTCCTCCCACAGTCCAAAGATGTGCGGGTTAGGTGGAATGGCTATGCTAAATTGCCCGTAGTGTAAGGTTAATGGGGGATTGTTGGGTTACGGGTATACGAGTTACGTGGGTTTAAGTAGGGTGATCATTGCTCGGCACAACATCGAGGGCCGAAGGGCCTGTTCTGTGCTGTACTGTTCTATACCTATATCTATATCTACTCTGGGGATGTGTGATTACTGTGGGGATGTGTGATTATTCTGGGGAAGTGTGATTACTCTGGAGATGTGTGATTACTCTGGGGATGTGTGATTACTCTGGGTATGTGTTATTATTCTGGGGAAGTGTGATTACTCTGGGAATGTGTGATTACTCTGGGGATGTGATTATTCTGGGGATGTGTGTTTACTCTGGGAATGGGTGATTACTCTGGGGATGTGTGATTATTCTGGGAAGTGTGATTACTCTGGGGATGTGTGATTACTCTGGGGATGTGTGATTACTCTGGGGATGTTTGATTACTCTGGGGAGGTGCGATCACTCTGCAGATGTGTGATTACTCTGCCGATGTGTGATTACTCTGTGATGTGTGATTACTCTGGGATGTGTGATTACTCTGGGGATGTGTGATTACTCTGGGGATGTGTGATTACTCAGGGCATGTGTGATTACTCTGGAGATGTGTGATTACTCTGGGGATGTGATTATTCTGGGGATGTGTGATTACTCTGGGAATGGGTGATTACTCTGGGGATGTGTGATTATTCTGGGAAGTGTGATTACTTCTGGGATGTGTGATTACTCTGGGGATGTGTGATTACTCTGGGGATGTGTGATTACTCTGGGGATGTTTGATTACTCTGGGGAGGTGCGATTACTCTGCAGATGTGTGATTACTCTGGGGAAGTGTGATTACTCTGCCGATGTGTGATTACTCTGTGATGTGTGATTACTCTGGGGATGTGTGATTACTCTGGGGATGTGTGATTACTCTGGGGATGTGTGATTACTGTGGGGATGTGTGATTACTCAGGGCATGTGTGATTACTCTGGGGATTTGTGATTACTCTGCGGATGTGTGATTATTCTGGGGAAGTGTGATTACTCTGGAGATGTGTGATTACTGTGGGGATGTGTGATTACTCTGGGGATGTGTGATTACTCTGGGGATGTGTGATTACTCTGGGGTTGTGTGAATAAACTGCGGATGTGTGATTACTCTGGGGATGTGTGATAACTCAGGGCATGTGTGATTACTCTGCGGATGTGTCATTACTCTGCGGATGTGTGATTACTCTGGGGATGTGTGATTACTCTGGGGATGTGTGATTACTCTGCGGATGTGTGATTATTCTGGGGAAGTGTGATTACTCTGGAGATGTGTGATTACTCTGGGGATGTGTGATTACTCTGGAGATGTGTGATTATGCTGTGGATGTCTGATTACTCTGGGGATGTGTGATTACTCTGGGGATGTATGATTACTCTGGGGATGTGTGATTATTCTGGGGATGTATGATTACTCTGAGGATGTGTGATTACTCTGTGATGTGTGATTACTCTGGGGTTGTGTGATTACTCTGTGGATGTGTGATTACTCAGGGCATGTGTGATTACTCTGGAGATTTGTGATTACTCTGGGGATGTGATTATTCTGGGGATGTGTGATTACTCTGGGAATGGGTGATTACTCTGGGGATGTGTGATTATTCTGGGAAGTGTGATTACTCTGGGGATGTGTGATTACTCTGGGGAAGTGTGATTACTCTGCCGATGTGTGATTACTCTGTGATGTGTGATTACTCTGGGGATGTGTGATTACTCTGGGGATGTGTGATTACTCTGGGGATGTGTGATTACTGTGGGGATGTGTGATTACTCAGGGCATGTGTGATTACTCTGGGGATGTGTGATTACTCTGGGGATTTGTGATTACTCTGCGGATGTGTGATTATTCTGGGGAAGTGTGATTACTCTGGGGATGTGTGATTACTCTGGGGATGTGTGATTACTCTGGGGATGTGTGATTACTCTGGGGTTGTGTGAATACTCTGCGGATGTGTGATTACTCTGGGGATGTGTGATAACTCAGGGCATGTGTGATTACTCTGCGGATGAGTCATTACTCTGCGGATGTGTGATTACTCTGGGGATGTGTGATTACTCTGGGGATGTGTGATTACTCTGCGGATGTGTGATTATTCTGGGGAAGTGTGATTACTCTGGAGATGTGCGATTACTCTGGGGATGTGTGATTACTCTGGAGATGTGTGATTACGCTGTGGATGTCTGATTACTCTGGGGATGTGTGATTACTCTGGGGATGTATGATTACTCTGGGGATGTGTGATTATTCTGGGGATGTATGATTACTCTGAGGATGTGTGATTACTCTGGGAATGGGTGATTACTCTGGGGATGTATGATTATTCTGGGAAGTGTGATTACTCTGGGGATGTGTGATTACTCTGGGGAAGTGTGATTACTCTGCCGATGTGTGATTACTCTGTGATGTGTGATTACTCTGGGGATGTGTGATTACTCTGGGGATGTGTGATTACTC